>NC_080716.1:19522400-19822400 GCF_019097595.1 Hemibagrus wyckioides | reverse complement strand
CACCTCACTAACATTGATGCAGAGATAGATTCTCTCACATGCATGCTGGCTGATATGGACAGCCATCCTCAGAACACAAGCACACAGGTACGCTAGTTTCTGGCTCTTATCTTTGCTTCAGACATTAACAATTAATAGTCATAGTGATTTTTCTTTTAAATAATATTCTGTATTACAGTAATATTCTGTACTGTTACTCTTGTATTAAAATTGTCTGCATTTTCGGAATTATTTACAGTTTTGTTGTTGCTGTTACAGATAAATGAAATATATAAAATCATACTCAAAAATCTAGGCTATTCTATTTCTGAGTGAAAGATTTACACTTTCGATCCACACAGATATACGACAATGTGCCTTACAACAAGCATCTCCACAGCGAGCGCTACAAACCATCCAACCAGACAGGTGCCCTGTCCCAGACCAGACCCTCCATGGGTTACCCTCCTCATCCTCAAAGCCAGTACCATCCTTCTCCACCTTATGCATCCACTCCAAAACCTGAATATGTCTATCCATCCCCATCGTCCTCCACCCACAAACCTTACCCCCAGCCAGTGCCAGCCTCCTACACCACCGCCTCCACTCCGAGTGGGCCTCGCTTTACCGTGCAGGTCAAAACTGCCCAGCCTGTCACTTATTCTCAGAGCGGCAGGCAGGCAGAGCAAGCCTACACCCCGCCACCTCCTCGCCAGCATGCTACTTGCCCCACCCCACAGGACCGTCCACATTACTCAGAGGTCCCAGGGCAGGGACAGGGCTGGTACCCACCACCACCAATTCCAGCCCAGCAGGCCCATGGTGACCCGGCAGCATATAAAGCAGGCTCCAGTGGTGTTCAGCTGCCAAGCAGGGGACAGGGATCATCAGGAAAGAAAGGACAAGAGCAGAGCTACCAGGTTAGTAAGGTGACCATTAATTTATAATAACCTCTGTTCTTTTTACTAGATTTTGGGGCATAGCTATGAAGCTTGCCCATTCAATTCAATTTCAAACCATGTTTGGTTCACTTAGATCCAGTGAAAGGAAATTGTAAAGCTACATCGTACAAACATCTTAAAAAATGCATGCTTCAAACTGGCAACAATCCTTTGGCCATATAGTGTATATGCAAATTTTTAGCAATACTGTGTATACTTCACAAATAGCATTTAAGGTTTTTTTTGTTTTGTTTTTTTTGGCCTAATGTACTACATGATATTTTCACTTTTTTATGTGAAAATATCAAATATGGTTACATTTATGTCTACATAAGCCATTCGCTGTCTTTTATTGAGGAATTAGAGGAATTCTTCTAGAGAAAGTTCTACCCAAGTACCTACCATCATTTCATAAATGGGTGTATAAAATTAAATGATGCTTAGGGATTTTTGTGAATAAGAACCCAAATGAATATTTCTTAAATGTGATAACTCAGTTGTCATTGTTTTACCACCAGGGAAGCGTTCCCAGACCTGAAGAGGAGTTGGATCGTCTCACTAAGAAGTTGGTGTATGACATGAATCATCCTCCCACAGAGGAATACTTCGGTATGATGGTTCATTCATGCCCTTATAAACAATTAGTCACTCCTTCATTTTATAAATCTTAAAGGGTGATATTGGCATCTTTTCCCCCATTCTACCGCTCTGTTTCTCTCTCAGGCCGGTGTGCTAGGTGTGGAGACAACGTGCTAGGTGATGGGAGCGGCTGTATTGCTATGGAGCAGGTGTTCCATGTGGAGTGTTTCACATGCATCACCTGCCATGCCCAACTCAGAGGCAAGCCTTTCTATGCACTGGACAAAAAGAGCTACTGTGAGAGCTGTTACATTGTGAGTTGTATCTTTTTACTCGGCACCTTTATTTGCTTTTTTTGTATTTTCTTTGCCCTTTCATATTTTGCCCCCCAAAATGTCTTCACATTTTATTTTGCGTTCTTGTACATGGCCTCTCCACCACAGTTCCCTCCATCATTCTCCTAGACATCTTAATGCCTCATTTAGGGGTAGAACTGGACATCCCTTTGTCATAGTGTTTCAACCTTATTCACCATTTTTTATTTTTTTTTCAATTGCTTATTTAAATGGAATTTCTCATCTAACTGTCTCAATTGGGCTCATTTCCATGATTGTTCCCTGTTTGCAGAGCACATTGGAGCGCTGCTCAAAGTGTTCAAAACCAATCCTGGACCGGATCCTCCGAGCAATGGGGAAGGCGTACCACCCACGCTGCTTCACATGTGTAGTCTGTGGCTGCTGTCTCGATGGCGTTCCCTTCACCGTGGATGCCACTTCACAGATTCACTGCATCGAAGACTTCCACAGGTAACCGCAACTGCGTTGTGTAGGCTTGGATTTTAGTGCCATTCTATATATACTTGCTTAAGTCTTGAAAATGTGCTAGACTTTTTCTGAAACTGAGCGTATTCAACCAAGTATTCTGCACGTTAGGGCGGTTGTGTTTCTGTGGCACCATTTGTCCATGATTGACCTTATTGATCAAATTTAAACATCTTGTACAATATAATCAGCCGTAATTTAGATGTGATTGAAAAGCATGCTATAGCTAGACATGTTTTTTTCAACACTGTGTGAACAGGAAGTTTGCCCCAAGATGCTCTGTGTGTGGGGAACCCATAATGCCTGAGCCAGGTCAGGAGGAGACTGTGAGAATTGTGGCTCTGGATCGCAGTTTCCATGTCAACTGCTACATTTGTGAGGTTTGTACATTTGTCTTGAAGTTAATGTGTTCACTTGCTTTCTAAATTGAGCAAATTAAGCTATTAATTAATTATGAGAAAGTAGTCCGTGCAACATTGAGTCTTTGACTGTGTTGCAGGAGTGTGGTTTGCTGCTCTCATCTGAAGGAGATGGTCGAGGTTGTTACCCTTTGGATGGTCACATTTTGTGCAAGAGCTGCAGTGCCCGAAGAATCCAGGATCTCTCCGCCAAAATCTCCACTGACTGCTAACAACAACCTTCTGATCTCTTTCACTGCTTTCGGCTTTTTGTTTTTTTTATTTTGGACCCTTTAAAGGATATTTGAGAAAATGTTACTGGTATGGTTAAACTATTTAGCCCTTTATTTTTGCCACCCCCCCCCCCCCCATTATATTAGCAGCCGACTAGATAATGAAATAAATTCACATACGCTATAGCTGAATTCTATATACTCAGGGTTTATAGTTAAGCAGAGCCATGAAATATGAATGAAGTCTTTTGCATAGGCCACTTTAAGAGGGCAAGTAATCTTCACTTTAATGAACAAAATGGTTAGTTTACTGCAGTGATCACTATGAATTGTGAATAGCCTCTGTGTGCATGCGTACAAGTTTGCTGATTTTTCTCTAAAGGGCATGGGCAGGGTTTTTTTTTCTGCTTTATAGTTGTGGCACTGAGAACCTGTACTGTAGCCAGCAGAATTGTATTTGATTGTGCTAATTCATCAAACTTAAAATCCCATCAGTAATGAGTAGAGCTTCACTAAAATGCTCTTATTGTTCACATGTACTCTAGTCTCTATATCTGTATTTGTTGATCCCCTTCCTGCAAACAGCAAGAGTCTCATGACACTTAATTTAGCGTGCTGTGCTAGAACATGCTTAATAATAACCTCACACCTTCTGCTGGTCTGTGTAGGAAATGTTGGGCATCAGTGAACTAGAATGATTAACGCTACAACTGATCACTGTTACTGAAGAATATCAACATTCTGTTTAATACCTGAGAATGGAGACCAGTTTTTGTGTTTAATTTAGATCTATACCATAATTTGCTCTTTGTCAGGGTACATTTAGCTGATCTTTTTTTATATTTTTTATTTACAAATTAGCATGATGGCACAGTGTTAAACATAAATAAATGAAGGAACTGTAATGAGATATTTTTGTAAGATTCAGATCTTGGGCTTTACGAAAAGGACAACTTTACTATATGCAGTGTAATGTGAACATGGAAATGGTAGCTTAGTAGTAAAGTTGCTGTAAAGGGATTTGGAGATGTAGTGAAAAAGATTGTAGGTAAAGGGTATAGTGAGCTAAAAGATATAAAAAGAAACAAAAATTAGATCTGCGCTCTGCAATTTAGTGCCTCTTAAGCCCTAAAGCAGATTCTGCCTTATTTTGCCTGAAAGCAGTTTTATCATTCTATCAATCAAAGTCATTCTGGATTTAAGGAAAACTTATTTCTTATGGGTGTAGTCTTCTTTAAAAAGCACCTAAAACAATAAAGAGTACATTGCTTACTGAGTAGCTAATGTTGAAATAACTATATCCGGGTAAATGAGCTTTAGGCCTTAGTCCATTTTGATTGCTGCCATTTTGTTATCGGTGAGCTTTTATCTTTTGCCAACAGTTGTTAGTATAAAATGTGCCCTCATTATTGGTTAAATTGTCATTGTGCCCTTTTTGCCGGTTAAAATAAATTGATTGACTTGTGTTTTCTTATAGTGAAACTTGTGTAATGATTTGAATATCTGGATATTGAACATAGATGCTATTCCTGGTCATGGACTTACAAAATATTTAATGTCATTATTCACTCCCTATCAGAACTAAAAGCACAAAATTTCAGCTGATCTTCATTAATTGGATTTCAAAATGATAAATTGTGCTATCTGTGAGTGAATTTTATTTACAAATCTTACATCTGTTTTTAAACCATATAAAATATTCAATATTTGTAATGTTTTTTTATTTCTATTTTTATGTATGCTTGTACCGTTTTAAGTTTATGGTTCTGATTATACAGTAATGTGCCGGTGTCGTGTGAGCATTCTCATCCCTCTACAAATGTTGTTGATTTTTTTTTTTTCCTGCTACACAATATAACAATATCAGTGCTTAATTCTAAATGTTCTCTCAGTGCCCGCTGTTACTAATGTACAAGTACTCTTCATGCAGTAGAACATCACCTTTTGTTTGTGACTCATTAACTTTGAAACCGGCGCTCAGTAATGATTAAGAAACATCAGTTCATGAGTACATCCGTTCATCAGTACAGTCAGTGATGTTTTGTTTATAAACCATGGGTGTAACCTATCAATTAGTTCTGTTAGCTATGAATTTTGCAGATATATAAAACTGTTTCATTCACTTGTGTCTGAGTCTGAATAGAGCCCATATTTATTTTTTTTAATTTTTAATTTAATTTATTTGTTGTCCATATTCAGGACTATAGTGTTGTTCCACATCATAACCTAAGCCAATCTTTTTACACAGCCACAAAATGACTCTTATTACAGGTCAGATTTAGCCACTATTTGGTTTGAATACAAAAAACACACACTTTATAGCTAGCTACTCCATGTCCAGCTATACAGAAATTGGACTCCACCAAGCAATAGGGGTTGAATAGACAGCACAAGCTAAAGCATATACATCCTTTTCAAAATAAAACCACCAATGCAGCCATTTCATACAACGGTGCACCTAACAGGAGGTGAAAGTCTTCCAGAAGAAGTTCCTGCAACCGGCTTTCCGTTCACGCGGGGTTAAGGGAAGATGGCGTAGGATGCGGTTCAGCTCCACTTTATCGTCAGTAATGGTATCATTCTCATCTGGGCTCTCCAGCTCGGAAAGGAGCTTCAGAAGGAGTATGCGGGAAAGATCCTATGCACAGGATAAGACAAATTATCATGGAGTGCACAAAGCAAAGCTAGCAGAACATGAGCATATCTGATCAAAAACAATCCCTCTAAACTATCAGTAAATTTTGACCTGGTATATAATTTTTTAAACATGTTTCTATATGTGTGTGTGCCCTGCGATGGGTTGGCACTCTGTCCAGGGTGTATCATGCCTTGATGCCCGATCAAGGGCATCAAGGCAGGCCTGAGCACAGGCTCCCCGTGACCCGAGGATAGATCGGATAACTGGTACAGACAATGAAATGAAATGTTTCTATATGTGTGAAAAAGTAAAGATTTCAAATTTCAAAGACAAATTTCTTCATTATAAATAAAGATAAAATTCTGCATCATAAAAAAAACGCTATTTAAATTCTACTTGCAAAGAAATCACAAAGTTGAATTACCTCCTTGCCGTCTGCCTCGTTTTGGAGCATATGAGCCAGTAAGTTGGTTCTGGGAGCTGTTCTGACCCTACTCACTAACACAAGAAGGGACACAGCCAACACCAGAACCTGCATTTGAGAACACATCCTAGTGTTCATCCCAGAAACCCAGACTTATTACCTCAACTTGTCCACTGAGAGCTGATCACGGTCCTACAGCAGTTTGAAGTGGGTTATATACATGTCAGAGAGGTGGGTGTCTGGAGACGTGTTATTGGTCTAGATAGCGAAAAGCGTAGAAGGATGGCGGTTACGTGGATGTAGACCTGTGTATATTATGGGGGTCGTAGGCTCTGTGTTTGTTTGTGGGAGGGGTAGGTGTAAGTGTGTGTGGTGTGTCAGGATGAAAGTCAGGGCGTGTGAGAGAGAACTCAGTAGGGAAAAACAGTGATAAGGTCACCGGGAAGTGTTACCTTTCTGACGTCTCATCGTATAAGCCAAAGAACAGTTTTCAAAAACACCTACATTGAGCCAGTTTCTGAAGTTACCGATTAAGAGAAGTATACTGAACCCCTGATACTGGCTGCCAAGTAAACAAGTCCACTGACGTAAAATTAAAGGCAGAAGTGTGTCATTTGTGATTAAGTGCAAAGCACATTCATGTGTCTTGGTCTCTGCATGAGGTCCTTTTAACAAAGACTTGCTAATGACGAGAAGTGACTCAAATGTTAATTGGTCTGCATGCCCACTCCTCTCTTAATAAAAGGCATCCTGTGCTTGAGCTTATACAAGACACACACACATGCTGATATATACACCTATCACGACCTGGTATTTAACGAAACCCATATTTGAAATAGAAAATTAAGTATGACCTAAGCCTAAGGCAAAAAAAATGACATCTTAGCAAATGAAAATATCTTTAATATAATCAAATGTTTCTAATATTTCCTATGATAAGATTACTATAAATATGGTTATTATAGCTATGTTTAAATATTTTACTAATCTCAAGCTTGAGCTTTTTTTTGGTAAGTTTAAACCTTGAAATGAATAAAAACATTATATTTATATACAATAAATTTATAATAGTTTTATATATATACCCATAACATTAAAAACACTGACAAGTGGAAGTGAATTACTGTACATTGATTATCTTATTAAACTCGCACTTGTCAAGGGGTGGGAAATATTAGGCAGCAAATGTCAGTTCTTGATGTATTGAAAGCAGGAAAAATGAGCAAGTATGAAGATTTGAGTGACTTTGACAAGGTCATGGCCCCCCAGATCTTCACTGATGCATGAGGGAAATGATCATCTGCTTTGATCCTAAAGAAGAGTTACTGTAGCAAAATTTGCTAAATAAGTTAATGGTGATGATAGAAAGGTGTCAAAACACACAGTGCATTGACACAGACCACTCAGAGTGCCCGTGCCTGCTCCTGTCCATCGCCGAAAGCACCTACAATGGACACTTGAGCATCAGAATTGGACTATGGAGCAAAGGAATAAAGTGGCCTGGTCTGATGAATCACATTTTCTTTTACATTATGTGGATTTCTTGTTGTTTACTCCGGGTGCTCTGGTTTCCTCCCACAGTCCGAAAACATGTACATCAGGTTGATTGGTAATTCTAAATTGCCCATAGGAGTGATTGTGAGTGTGTGTGGTTGTCTGTCTATATGTGGCCCTGCCATGGACTGGGCGACCTGTCCAGGGTGTACCCCTGCCTTTTGCCCTATGTGCGCTGGGATAGGCTCCAGAAGATCCCCGTGACCCTAATTAGGAATAAGCGGGTATAGACAATGGATGGATGGATAGATGGATTTCTTGTACATTGCCTGTGTGTGTGTGTGTGTCATTGACCTGGGAAAGAGATGGCATCAGAATGCACTATGGAAATGCACACTGCCAGCCGACGGAGGCAGTGTGATGCTCTGGGCAGTGTTCTGCTAGAAAAACCTGAGGCCTGCATTCACATGGATGTTATTTTGACGCATACCAACTTCCTAAACATTGCGGCTTACCAAGTAAACCACTTTAAGGCAACGGAATTCCCAAATGGCAGTTACATCTTTCAGCAGGATAATGCTCCCTGCCAACCTACAAAAATTGTTCAGCACTGGTTTGAGGATCATGACAGTTCAAGGCATTGACTTGGCTCCAGATCTCCATCTGATCAAGCATCTGTGGGATTTCCTGGACAAACAAGTCTGACTATGGGCAGTGATTAAGGCTCAAGTGGTTGATGATCAGAGGATTGGTGTTCCAGCACCACCAAGTTCCACTGTTGGGCAATTGAGCAAGTCCCTTAGCCCTCTAGGGGCACTGTATCATAGCTGCCTCTGTGCTCTGACCCCAACTTCCTCAGCTGGGATATGAAAAGAAATGTTGTAATGTATGTGTGGTGATAATAAAAGCTTTTTGCCCTCAGTACTTTTTCTTCTAAAGGGTCTGCTACTAATGTCCTGGTGTCAGATACCCAGGCTGTAGCTGTCGTGATTAGCCTGAAGACTTTTCCTGTCTGGCCAGCACCATTCACAAACAAGGCCCTCTGCCAGGTGAAATCATAGATAATATACTGGTCTCCCTGACTGTGCCTTTTTCCTTACACTGGATACATACGTGTTGCCTTTGATTAGTTGACCTTGCTGCTTGAACTAAAATTGAACTGGGATTCGTTTCAATGGAAGAATAAAAAAGTCCTTTAGTATAAAATTATTTAGCAGAATGGTTTACCAAGACGACTAAAGTTAACGATCATTGTCTATACTTAACTATTAATAATATAATAATTCATTCTTTTCTGAATCATTATGTACACCGATCAGGCATAACATTATGAGCACTGACAGGTGAAGTGAATAAGACTGATTATCTCCTCATCATGGCACCTGTTAGTGGGTGGGATATATTAGGCAGCAAGTGAACATTTTGTCCTCAAAGTTTATGTGTTAGAAGCAGGAAAAATGGGCAAGCGTAAGGATTTGAGCGAGTTTGACAAGGGCTGAATTGTGATGGCTAGACGACTGGATCAGAGCATCTCCAAAATTGCAGCTCTTGTGAGGTGTTCCCCGTTTGCAGTGGTCAGTATCTATCAAAAGTGTTCCAAATAAGGAACAGTGCTGGACCGGCAACTGGATCATGCGCGGCCAGGTCATGGAGAGAGAAAGCTGGCCCGTGTGATCCGATCCAACAGATGAGCTACTGTTACTCAAATTGCTGAAGAAGTTAATGCTGGTTCTGACAGAAAGGTGTCAAAATACACAGTGCATGATGGGTCAGGGCTGTTTTGGCAGCAAAAGGGGGACCAACACAATACTAGGCTGGTCGTTATAATGTTATGCCTGGTCGGTTAAGTATGTCCATTCATGGACCTCATAACAAAGTGTTCATACATACTAAATCCTACCCATAACATTTAATTAACTTGATTGTGTAAACATGGGAAAACTGATGACACAAAACTTTATAACGTTGGTCCGAGTGGAACATTTACAAGAGTTCTTAGACTGTCCCTCTGGGGGACCCCTGTAACAGAGCGTTCAGCCGTTGTGTTAGTCAGCCTCCAGGTGGAACATCTGCTTGCTCGTAGAAAGATCTGAGCTCATTACCATCAGTGAATTTACACAATATATTCAGTCACTGATCATCATGACCAGCTTTATAACTATGCCGAATAACCAGCACCTCCACCACCTTCCTACAGGTATTCAACTCATTCATGCTTTTACGTATTTGCTGAAATGAATAAATGAACAAATAAATGAACAAATAAATAAATAAATAAATAAATAAATAAATGTGTATTATTTTCAAATCCTACAATTTACAATTGAGTAGTCCTCCAACCCATACTTTTATGCTAGCAGCGAAAACTTTTATTCTAGCAGTAAAGACTTTTTTATGCCAGCGTCCGCCGGCTTTCAGTTTCCGGTAAACGGCGGAAGTTTAATCCCCGTGTTTGGTGCAGGAGTTAGTTAACTGTTTGCTGGCGCCACTAAAGCGAGTATTTGCATTATTTAGTCATTAAGTGTGTGTTTAAGATGTCCGATACATGGAGCGACATTCAGGCACATAAAAAGAAGCTGGACTCTCTGAGAGAGAGACTACAGAGGAGGAGGAAAGATCCAACACAGCTGGGCATCGGTAGGGTGCTGTGTTAGCCAAACCGCTATCTTAGTAATGCACGAGCTTTTAAAGAAGCTGCTCGTCTCACCCCGTTCACATCTCATCTAGGGGGAAAACACACGTTTGATGGGTCTAACTGATGCACGTGCTGTGTGATACAACATGGCAGCAGTGAACAGATGTTCTCAGTGACTGTAGCTCGATTATTTGTTTTGAAGTGTCCTGTGCTCTTGTCTATTCTAACTCTGAAGTGCATTATGGGTAATATAGGCCCAGCATCCTAGCTCCAGGTCCTGGAGGGCCACAGATTTGTGTTGACCCTCTTCGAACACAACAGATTTATACCATGAAGGCTTCAGGAAAATGTGTTTATAATGAGTCAGAAAGTTAAACTCTGCTGTCTGACCTGTATCACCTGCAATAAAGTAACCCACTCTGGTTCTGCACTATCCTTCCTGTCCTGCACATTGTTGTGTTTTCCTGTGCCAACACACCTCCAACATAGGAGGAGCTGGTAATTAGCTGACTAGGTGATCGAGAGAAGGGAAAGTGCAGGACGAGGAGTTATTCAGGATTAGGGTTAGGGACCTGTGCTACATCAATCACAGTGTCATCGACAATGCATTGGATATTTCCCAGAGCAACAGTCAGTCTTTAAAATGGTGCATTATGTCATGTTTATGTTCATTTCAGTTATATCTTGGTCCACTGAAGCCTAAAATGCTGAAATAAAAGAAGACGATCTTCATAATTTGATGTTAATATGAGTTCTCTTGCTAAAACATGGGAATTGAAAATATTATTGACTGTGTAAATATTACAGAGACTGTCATTGTTAAAGAGATCTTTCTTTCTCTTTTTGTCTTTTTTTTTTCTTTTCTTTTCTTTTTTATTCTCAGAGGTAGGTAGTAGTGATGGGGCACCCACACGCAGTGACAGTCCAGGCCCAACCCTCCAAACCCCCACAGAGGTTGAGGAGGAGCGTCCCCCAGATCCAGAATTAGAGAGAAGACTTCTGGAATACCTGTCTGAATTGAGCCTCACACTCCCCACTGACTCTCTGGCCATCACCAACCAGCTCAACTCTGTACGTAGAAACGTGTGAGAATTTGTGTCAAGAGTAAATATTTCTCCCTCTCGCTGTCTCACCTTATCTTTTTGTCCAACTTTCTTAGTCTGAATCACCAGCATCACACGCCTGCATCCAGAGCCTTCTCCTTAAATTTTCAGCTCAGGAATTGATCGAAGTTCGACAGCCAACCAACAGCACCTCGTCTTCATCCACTTCGTCATCCACCTTAGTTATCTCTGTCGATCATACGAAACTGTGGGCAATGATTAGTAGTTCCACACCACAACCGCAGAAAGCTGGTGTGAAAAGAAAAGGAGATGACATTATTCACCAAAAGAGGGCTCCTGGTTCCTCCCCTTTGCTTCAGTTGTCATCTTCGCCGGCCAAGATATCATCTATTTCTTCTGCTTCCAGCTCACAGCTGGCTGGGTCTTCTGACTGGAAATCAGGATCTGTAGGAGTTGGGGCTGAGAAAAAAGGCAGAACCAATAAGGGAAAGACGTCTCACTTGGATATGGAGATAGAGAGCTTATTGAGCCAGCAGTCAACCAAGGAACAACAAAGCAAAAAGGTACCAAGCACTCTTCAGGCTGGTTTTAAGCAATGTATTAAAAAGAATGTTTGTCATGATTATTACATGTGTGTGTAGGTGAGCAGGGAAATCCTCGAGTTACTGAACACCAGCTCAGCCAGGGAACAGTCCATTGTAGAGAAGTTTCGCTCACGTGGTCGAGCACAGGTGCAGGAATTCTGTGATCATGGGACTAAGGAGGAGTGTATGCGATATGGAGACACACCACAACCCTGCAACAAGCTTCACTTCAGGTTGGTCCCATTGTTGACTATACTCTGTCATTTATATTCTCAGTTTGTCAGTGTTTTTTTTTTTACCCAGATTATGATTATTACTTTAAATAAACTCATGTGATCTCCTTAGGCGGATCATCAACAAGCACACAGACGAGAGCCTTGGAGATTGCTCCTTCCTGAATACCTGCTTCCATATGGACACCTGTAAATATGTTCACTATGAGATTGACAGCCCACCTGAAGCTGAGAGCAGCTCCGCTGGACCTCAGCCTGGCACCACTGAGCTCACTCTGCATGCTAGAGACGGAGACAGCAATGTGGGGAAACTGTTTCCAGCTCAGGTAATAAAGAAGAAGAAGATAGTTGCTTCTAAATAGTGGCTACATACACAATTTATTCGGGGATGAATACAAGCATTGGATAATCTGCCTTCAGAGATTGCTGTATTTGCAAAATTGTTGTCCTAACAGCTGAAGCACTTGTTACTGTCTCTTGTGGCTTTCTCAGTGGATCTGTTGTGATATCCGCTACCTGGATGTATCCATCCTGGGGAAGTTTGCAGTGGTGATGGCTGACCCTCCATGGGATATTCACATGGAGCTTCCATATGGAACTCTGACAGATGATGAGATGAGGAAACTTAACATACCTATTCTGCAGGATGATGGCTTCCTCTTCCTCTGGGTGACTGGAAGGTACAAATGTTGACTGAATCTAGATGATCAGATATGATATCAGTGTTATTTGAATGCGGTAGTTTTTACTTATTTTGTCTGTTTGACAGAGACTGTATTGACAGACACCCAACCAAATCATTGAATTCAGGGGTTGGGCTTGGCCCCTTAGTTCCAGTGAAAGGAACTCTTAATGCTTCACCATACCAAGACATTTTGGAAAATCAAGAGCATTAAGAATTCCTGTAACTGGAGCTAAGGGGCCAAGCCCAACCTCTGAAAAACAACACCTGACTTCAATGATTTGGAGGGGTGTCCCAAAACTTTTGACAATATAGTGTATGAGGAATCCTTTTAATGCTGTGGAGCACCTTCTTTTGCTCCAGAAATAATTTTCCTCTCAAGAAATCATCTGGAATAATGTTCCGTCGTCAAATTTGTCTAGAAACTAGCAGATTTACCCAAATGGGCAGAATTAATGATTCAAAACCTTCTATCTTATAAAGAAAATTGTGAAGGGAATAAATTGATAAAACTATACCTGACCTTATAAAATTCATAAATTAGCTTAGAAAAATCCACATCTGGGGATTTTGATTCACATTTAAAAAGGAGCTACATACTGACACAGAACATAATGCATAGAATTTCAAGCACAATTATGATTAACATTCTTTGCTATTTATTCTACTTTTTCACTTACTAAACTTGCTCTAATTATTGATCATAGTATATTAATTTGTATTATTTAAGTCCTTAAATTGGTAAATGAACAAACTTTTTTTGTTTGGAATTTGCATAAGCTTGTTTTACGATTGAATATGAGCGGAAACAACTGTGATAAAATAATCCTTGTTTAAACAATTTATCTCAGTTTTGCGATCACAGGGAAAAATCTACAATCTAACAATAGCCTACAGTGTTTACTGTTTCTGGTCAATATTTTTTATCACAAAATGTGACATTTATTCGACTCCAACAAAATTCGATTGCTGTATTTCTTTGGTTCAGTTTATTTCAGTTCAGTGAACTTTATTGTTCAGATTTTTACTGTAGTTACTGTATTAACAAAGCAATGACAAAGAAAAAAAGAAAAAAAAAAATATATATATATATATATATACATATATATATATATTTTTTTTTAAAGAATTGTTTAAAAAAACATTTCTCTCACTCTTGGGTTCATGCTCTCTCTCTCTTTCTCTCACGCTCTCTTCCTCTCTCTCTCTCTCTCTCTCTCTCTCTCTCTCACTTTCGGGTTCGTGCGCTCTGTCTCTCTCCCTCTCTCTCTCTATATCACTGCCGTGCTTTCTCTCTCTCTCTCATCAGTCTCTCTCTCATTGCTGTCGTGCTTTCTCTCTCTTTTTCTCTCACGCTCTCTCTCTCTCTCTCTCTCTCTCTCTCTCTCTCTCTCTCTCTCTCTCTCTCTCTCCCTCCCTCTCTCTCATCAGTCTCTCTCTCAGTGTGTATCTTCACCTAACCTTGCTCGTGTAAATATTGACAGTTGCTGTAAATACAGCTCTTATTTTGATTGGCCTGTAAGGGCCATGTGTTATAACAGTGTGTGAATGTGATCCTGATTCCCGAGATGAAACATCCAAGTGTCCATTTGCCTGTAGGAGTGTTCTAGGCTGAGTGTTCTAGGCTGAGTGTTCTAGGCTGAGTGTTCTAGGCTGAGTGTTCTAGGCTGAGTGTTCTAGGCTGAGTGTTCTAGGCTGAGTGTTCTAGGCCATGTTTTAACTGTACTGTCATTCACAGAGCAATGGAGCTTGGCAGAGAGTGTCTAAGCCTCTGGGGGTAAGAACATCTGTCTTTCAAATAAAGTGTCATACTATCTATTCAAAATACTAGAGAAGATTTGATTTTTTTTTATATTATTATTATTATTATTATTATTATTATTATTATTATTATTATTTTTTAATTCCCTCAGGTATGAGCGTGTTGATGAGATCATTTGGGTGAAGACCAATCAGCTCCAGCGTATTATTCGGACTGGACGGACTGGACACTGGCTGAACCATGGCAAAGAGCACTGCTTGGTGTGCTTCTTGATGCTTATGCTCGAATGTGGTTTATTTTTCCATATTTTTTCTTTGATAAATCGCATTTCTCCCTCTCTCTCTGCATCTCATTAGGTAGGGGTGAAAGGAAACCCTCAAGGATTCAACAGAGGTTTGGACTGTGATGTGATCGTTGCAGAGGTAATAACAGGAATCTTGTCAGCAAATAACAGCATCATGCAGGTTTTATATTTTTTACATAAATAAATTTGCTTTTATATTGTGTTTTAGGTACGCTCTACCAGTCACAAACCAGATGAGATCTATGGAATGATTGAGCGTTTGTCTCCAGGCACTAGGAAGATTGAGCTGTTTGGGAGACCACATAATGTCCAACCAAACTGGTAAGTAGTTTAATACAAGTTTACAGTTTAGTTTTGTTTTCTCAGCTTACCCATTGTTTTTTTTGCCCTCTCTTTGATTTTTTTAGGGTAACTTTAGGGAATCAGTTGGATGGAATTCACTTGTTGGACCCTGACGTAGTAGCCCGCTTTAAAAAGCGTTATCCAGATGGAGTTATTTCCAAACCCAAAAACATGTGAAGATATAACCAGCGACCGAGTGACTGCTACATGTCCAGCCTTCTCAGAGACTTTCAGGGTTATCGGTTCATTAAAGGCAGGAAACCTTTTGTATTGTCAATAATTTTTAATAAAAGATCGAAGTGAATTCTTTCTTCTTCTTCTTTTTTTTTAAAAGTCATTTCTTACAAAAAAAATGTTGGTGTATTTTTTTACACAATAATATTTTCTCATCGTCACTGAAAAGACATTTAGAAATTATTTTTCTCTTTTCACATTTGTTGAATAGAACACAAAACGAAGAGAAAACGTTTACATTTGTGTCTTGTTTCATTTGATGATTGTGAATGTGAGCTTGTTTATTTTTCATTTTTAAAAATTACATGAATTTGAATTTTAATGAATTATTAAAATGAGTCGTACATTAAAAAAAAAAAAACTACAAACACTGTACAAACATTTTAATACAAAAGAAAAACTGTGCTATAATGATAGACAACGTGTCCTGGGCTGGTGCTTTGCTGTAAAACAAACTTTTATCTGTTTGCTCAGATATCAGCGTTAAAAGCAAAAACAAAAAGTTCTACTGAATATGGAGTTTGAATTCTAAAAACACGTGTGTGTGGAGTTTATCACGTACACCTGATCTGTTTGTGTTTGCATATTAACTAGCGGAGGAAACAGATGGAAAAGGACACTTTTCCATTACAAATGGACAAAAAAAGGAATATTGACGTTCTTAAAAAGGCAAAATAAAAAACTTTTGCAGGTACAAATTCCAGATTTTGTTCAAGAAGAAATAAGAAAAGACTTTTAAGTAATGTGTGAAGTGATAGTTATCTGTTATCAAAAAACCGTCCATTTGCACAGAATGGCAGCAGACATCTTGTAACCCTCTGAGAATCAGGCAGTTGAGCCGTACCAGAAAACATGTGAGATAAACATAACACAGAAAGCACTTTTTGTAATCTTGTAAACATTTCTTCTAAAAGCACTCCATTTTTTTCTCCTCTTGCTTCTTTACTGTAACCATTCCATTCATGAGCGCATAAGATGACTATATCAGGACATCCTGACTGACACCATCTTCCAAGTCCAGTTTCTGCCATCCATGATATCACCCAGCTCTCTCTCTCTCTCTCTCTCTCTCTCTCCTCTCAACAGGGGTCAGAGTTCATTTTAAAAACCTTGGCGAACGACAGGAGTTAATATGTGGCATCTATTGCGTTAAAGTTGCTGTCCATTTGGTGTCTAAAGGAGAGCCGAGCCTTCTGGGAAAAATATACTTGAGGACTACCCAGGTTGCTCCCACTGTCGCACTCGCTGACTGACGACGCCGTTGAGCAGAGACGAGGCTTAGGCTCATCTTTCGGTACCACAGGTTCTTTAAAAAAAAAAAAAAAAATTGGATGATTAGAACTGGAATAGGACATAATACCAAATTGCCATATATTTAATATCAGCTGGAGGTTTTACTGCAGAAGAAAGCTGGCTAATCGTTATATTGAATATATAACCAGTGAAGACACAGGTTATAGATTATGTAATATGGTGAAACATTGTTTCAATAACTATTGGGTCTAAATATATTCATAATCATTCAAAAGACATATGATATAATTTGATGTTTAAACAGGAATGCTACAGGAGCTGAGCTCACTGAATGGGTTAAAGCTAGTTTTGTGTAGACCAGATTTACTGTTAAATCGAACATTTATGAAAACTTATATCTAGTTAATTCATAAATCTTGATTCATAGCAAATGTTGGGGTGGTAAAACCTTAGACGATAAGCATACAACATGATTAGCTTGATGGAAAAACAAAATCACATCCATCATGCTGTAAACATGCCATAAAGTTTAATTAGGATTAATGATTAAATTATGGTGAAGCTAGAAGCAAAACTCTAGTGCATTAGCTGTGTTAAATTAGACTATAAAAAATTTCCACTAACACGATTATTTAAATTATGGCTTTTCTTTCTACACCATATATTAGCTCTATGTGGTTAACCCTTTTGTTATAAACAATTATCATTAGTGTGCTGTGATTAAAAGGGAAATCAAATTAAATCATTATATCATTATATTATGCTTATGGCTCTCCTACCTGCTTTAGGTGGACACTCTCTGTCCTTGCATCGCTCTTTGCAGCGTCTGTAGAAGGGGAAGCACAGGAGTACCTTCACACCCATTCCTCCAGGGGACACTATGTAGGGGGAAAAAAGCAACTGGGTAAGAAGTTTCAGAGAGAAGTGTGAAAGGAAAACTAATTCAGTGTGAGCTTTATAGAATACAAATAAAAGGCAGCACTTATGAAAAAGCTGAATAAACCAAACCTAACCATAACCCTTGGCTCTATAGTCAGTCAACCTGATGGACAGCGTTGGTCTGTGACTATCGATTTTGGAAATGCAAGACAATATTATTAATTTCGTAACCTCAAACTAATTTGAGGCAAGAAGCCATCTCACTTGGTATATGCCATAGGGTACTATGTAGTGAAGTTTATGTACTGAGTTACCCTGAGATTAAACAACACACAGTCATACAGCAGTTTTTGTTGGCAGATGTCAGGAATGTTTTCAGCCCAACTACATCTCAAAAACCACCTAAAACTGAAACTATCCCCACAAAAATTCTGAACTTTTTCCTCATTTTCTAAACCTTCCCCCAATCTTCACAAAAATCTTAAAATAGTAGTCATACAAAACAAACTGTCTACATATACACTTCCTATATGTCAATGTTTGTTAGATTAATATTCTGATTATATGCTATAAAACAAGATCATGTGGTGTCAGGATATTTTTAAACTAGCCAAACGGGATGGACAAAGTGTAAACCTGGTAACGCGGACATTAATCATCCTGCTTCTCCTAAACTGAAAAGGTTCATAGAGCTTGTATGAGGCAGTGTGATTCTTGCCACTATGGGTCTTTATTAGTGTTTCTTATAGATCACTTTTTCACCTTACAAGCAATAACAACTATATTGTGCTAAATGAGTAAGTGTGGTAGGTGTGGTTAAGGTGTTAGACTACTGATTGAAAGGTTGTGAGTTCGAATCCCAGGTCCACCATGCTGCCACTGCTGGGCCCTTGAGCAAGGCCCTTAACCCTCAGTTGTATGAAATGAGATAAATTGTAAATTGCTCTGGATAAGGAAGTCTGCCAAATGTAATGCAAAGGTAATGTGTACCATCTCTCAGTTGTAGAACTGTCTTATATCTGTTGAATAGTTATCATTGGTCACATAAAGCAGGTAATTAGTGTTTGAATGGAATTTAAAATGCTTGATATACTACTAAATGGCTGATACTCCTGGAGAGCTGCCACTGGTTAAGAGCGATAATCAAATCTAATCTTTCCTCTCCTTGGCTACCAGGCAGTCTCTACTTTGCTGTGTAAGCCTGTGAATCGACGTCAACATTCTGCTAAACCCTTGATTGGCATTAGTCTACACAGCATGTCATGTTTCCATAGCAGGGCCTGCTAATCTTAGTATGATAGTCTTGCAATGTTGAGGGCCAAATGCCTTGTGATTTATACTACAGTGAAAGCAACTGAAGAATCTGGAACATGTTTAACCATGAACCACAATCCAGTTATACTGGTTTACATTTAATACATGCAAATCAAACTCAACCTCTTTGTATCTTTGTCCAATTCACAAAAAAAAAGACTTTTAGGAAATAAAATTGAAATATTACACAATATAGATTGTGAAGTATAGAATCGTGACCTGACTTAAATGGATGTGATACTGTATGTTTAAACTCATAATGTCTTATCTACAAACAGATACACTTTTGGATTAGGGGCTTGAGAAAATTACTATCCCAAAAAATCTACATCAGTACAGAACTGCAAACTGTGACAGCACCAATTACAAGTAAAGTCCCTTATTTTGTCTGAAGCTGGGTAAAGTTATCTTTGGTTATCTAAAAATATACTATTTTTCCGTAGAGCCTTTCTTTCTCCTCCTTCCCTCCCTCCCTCTATCTACCCCATAGCTATTTGGTAAACTCTCATATGCCTGGCAGCTTTCTCACACTACTGATAATCTGGCACATAATGAACTCAATTCATTCTCAGCCCCAGAAAATCCAGCTGGAACAATGTCAATTTCTTTTAATGACAAAGTGGCAATTGTGAATTTACATTTGACTGATGTTCTATGTAAAAAATAAAAGGAAAAAAACGGTAGAGAGGTATCTGAAGATTCAGCATTATGCAAGGAGCCAATATGCAAACAATAAAAGCATGGGCTTGAGATTTTACATGATTCTTGGAAATTGCTGAACAACGCCCTTTCCCCAGTACGCTCTTTCACGTTTATTTTGCACCTACCTCTTCCTTTGCAGTGTTATGGATCAGAATGATAATAATTTATCTCACTGACTCTCCTTTCTGTTTTGGAAATCATCAGTAGTTGCATTATGTGCAGAAATGAATCATAAATGTATTACATATGTATAGAACATTATGTTACAATCACTATACATCATTAATCACAGCTTGTGTATAAACAGGAATGTAACCTTCCACTGACTCTGCTTATTTAAGACTTTTACTGCAACCCTGGGGTTTGTCATGGGATCAAGCCTGGCTCCTGGGTCACTCGGAGTACATAATGTTCAGAAGATTTTTTTCCAGCAGCTTTTCTACAGCTACAGCTACTGAACAACACACACATTGTAACAAAACCATGTATTTCAATGTAATTGAATGCTTATCACTCCTGTAACGCCTGGCAATAGTATTTGCGTACCATTTGATGTATACAACATGCCTTCTACTTTAAAGGTGCAAAATAAAAATCTTGAGTGTGTATAAGTATTCCCACCCCCCCAAAAGTTAATACTTTGCATCTCCATGCAAACACCATGTCTCACTGTGGGAATGGTGCTCTCTAGGCGATTGGAAATATTGGGTTTGCGCCACAAATTTCTTCATTTTGTCTTTAATTAATTAACTATTTTCTAGATACTCTTGCATAAAGCCCCACCCCATGAAGCATACAGATTAAAGTGGTCCTGTGGACAGATACTCCTTTGACAGTTACTACTTTGGATGAATATGCACTCACAAGGCTATTTTTTGTCATTACACCTTAACCATTTTGACTATTTTGTTAGGTCCATTACATAAAATCCAAATAAAATGAATAATTTTAATTCCAGGTTGTAATGCAACAGAGCAGGAAATATACCAAAAATATCTCCTTCAGCCCTTTCTAAAGTTTCAACTGAAAAGCAAAAGAAGTTACAATTCTTCTCTTCCTATTAGTATAAATCTAGCCAACATGCACTCCTCTATTCTCTCTCTATCTCTCTCTCTGTCTCTAGTATCACACCCATTACTCAACATAGACATGTTGTGTACAGTGCCTGGTCAGCGGTGAGGAATTGTAAAGCTTTGTTCATTCCCTGGCTGTACACAAGAGGGATATAGTCCAGAACACTCAGAGGGAGTGAAATAAATCACAACTGAGGACATAAAGGTTAGACTGAGCCAATTTTCACTTACATTTCTGTAACCTGAGTCTCAGGATGACGTGGAAAAGCCATGGCTGCTCAAGTGGTCATTTACCTAATCCAACTACACATCCAAATCATTTACAAACAAAAAGGCTACTCGCCTACACATAACTTTTCCAAGTTATTGAACTAAATGGTGGCTCGAGCTACATATCTCAGTCAGTATTTGTTCTGTTTTACAGAAACTTGAAAGTTTTTTTTTTCTGTGACACATCACCACATCTACTCTCTAACCATTTCCCATCCAAGTCCCACTGGATACAGAGAGTTCACACTACAGCAAGTTTTCTACTCACATTCTGCTTTTTGTTTAAATAGACCAGAAGGTTGATTCTGTACTGAACCAACTAGACCATGGGATGAAAATGTGATAAGAATGAACACTTTAAATGCCATGTATGGCATTACACTGAGTTACAGCACAATTGTAAGAGCTACTGCAATGTGACCATGTGGCTTTGTATCTCTTTTGGCCCTTTGGAGTCTGGCTCTGTGCCCAACACAGCACTGGTGCTGCTGCCATTTAAATTTTGTATACTTATTTGGTATGTTAGAAGGACTTGTGTGCAACGTTGCTGCCTCACAGCTCCAGGATCCGCAGTTCAATCCTCATATCATGTTACTGTCTGTGTGGAGCTCCCTGTACATGTTCTCCCTGTATCCATATGGGTTTCTTCTGAATCCTCTAGTTTTCTACCACCTCCCAAAAACAAGCTAGCTGTATGCATGCGAGCGTCCCTTCCAGCAGGTATTATTGCCCTCTCACCCAGTATAGCATGTTCAAGATAATACAGTAAGTAAGCGAAGGCTGGCCCGTGTGATCCAATCCAACAGACGAGTTACAGTTGCTCAAAATGCTGAAGAAGTTAATGCTGGTTTTGATAGAAAGGTGTCAGAATACACAGTGCATGACGGGTCAGGGCTGTCTTAGCAGCAAGATAATATTAGGCACGTGGTCATAATGTTATGCCTGGTCGGTGTGCATACCTAATGTAAAACACCTTTAAACTGTCAAGAACCCTTTGCTTGGTTTAAACCTACCTCACCCACATTACCATTCCCCCTTTTATGGTTCACTTTTACTGCGGTTACTGAGAAATCACCTGCTAAGCAGTTTTCACAATGAAGTGTAATAACTCTCCAAAATCTGTGGAATGGATCAGCATGCATAAATCAGGAGATGAACTGCTCTGTAACAAATGTCTGTACTTTGCAGACTATTCTCGAAATATTTGAAAACTTAAGTGGTGCTAATAATAACAAGTGAGATGAATTGCACATATATGAAGGCCAGTTCCAGAGTGAATTGCAGCATCTGCTGTCTGCAAGACATGATGCTAAATATTACGATGTAACCTTAACATTTAATCCGAGTTTGCGATAGGGGACAGCGCGTGGGCGGAGAAATGGGCTTGCAGACAGCAACACGCAAACGTGTCTCAAACAGGATAGGATTTAGTATCAATATCTCTGCAAATATGTCCAAATAAAAAAAAAATCAATCAATAAATAAATAAATAACAGGGAAAACGTGCACGTGGATCCGAGTCCGTGCACACCAGCACGCGCCCCGACGCTCGCGTGCTGTACGTGACGCACAGCGACCACAAGCCGTCCTGAGTAATGAATGTATCTATACATGGTTTTTTTTGCTTTAAACTTCAGTTAAAAAATAAGCATTCACGCAAATCTCGAGGCAAGAGCTTGTTTGTTGCATGGGGAAAGTGGTTCGGTGTCTTAGAAATAATCTAAAAAAAAAAAAAATACCAGAATAATCTCATAAATTGCTAGAGAGAAACAACAACACTAGTACCCAGTAGTACCCTACTAAACCACAGCAGCCCAGCATCTCCATTTGATTTCATTCGAAGTTACAGAAGTGGTTTGTTATGGCGTTATTTACTCAGCGAAACGTGCAGTATGATATTACTGGTTTCTGAGATGACAGATCCTCCCAGCATGACACACCTCCAACACCAGTCAGGTAAAGGAAGTCAAAAAACACGCGTTTACACTACTCAGTGCTTTTTTTTTAAATAAACGATTTAGCAGTTTAAGGACATGCAATTGTTCTTTAAATATCCACTTACCAATTTTCAGAGAGTAATCAGCGGGAAGTTTAGTAATGTGCGTCACGCCAGCACGTCTTGAGGCTCCACGTCTTCAGGCTGTCAGCGTCAGATCTCTGAGACTCAGCTGTGTTTCACTTTTCAGATTACTGTCGTTCTACAGGACAACGAGTGAAGGCGTTAGGAGAAGGTGTTGAGTGGTGTGTGTGTGTGTGTGTGTGTGTGTTTGATCACTGCACACAGAGCTCTGGCGCTTTTTAAACGGATTTGGAGCGACCTCAGGCTCCAGCCCTCCTCCTCCTCCTCCTTCTCTCAATGGCTCTCTGAGACTCTGGAAAGCTTCCAAAGTTGAGTGATAAACATTCCCACTCCGAAGAATTTTCACCTGATTTTTTATTTTCATCTGCTTATCATTTCGAATTATACTGTTGCATGTTTTACGTGCCAAAAAAAAACACACATTTTATTTACTAAGCATGTGAAACAACAGAGCAGTGAGTGCAGAGAAAGAAAGAAGTCATTTGAATTGACTGTCAGTGCAGTTTATGACCACCTGCTTAATATTTTGTTGGTCCCCCTTTTGCTGCCAAAAACAGCCCTGACCCATCATGCACTGTGTATTCTGACAGCTTTCTATCAGAACCAGCATTAACTTCTTCAGCAGTTTGAACAACAGTAGCTCGTCTGTTGGATCGGATCACACGGGCCAGTCTTCGCTCCCCACGTGCATCAATGAGCCTTGGTCGCCCATGACCCTGTCGATGGTTCACCACTGTTCCTTCCTTGACCACTGCAGACCGGGAACACCCCACAAGAGCTGCAGTTTTGGAGATGCTCTGATCCAGTCATCTAGCCATCCCAATTTGGCCCTTGTCAATTTCGCTCAAATCTTTACGCTTGCCCACTTTTCCTGCTTCTAACACATCAACTTTGAGTGCAAAATGTTCACTTGCTGCCTGATATATTCCACCCACTAACAAGTGCCATGATGAGAAGATCATCAGTGCTGTTCACTTCACCTGTCAGTGCTCATAATGTTATGTCTGATCGGTGTATACTGCACACAAATGTTTAGTAACATTCACTCTATTTGATATACATTTCATGGACACATGGTGTCCATCACTGGGCACCATGTACACACACACACCTAGGGTCTATTTATGTTTTAAAACATTCAGAAGAGTCTAGAGAATCCTGATGAGAAACTGTGCACAGATCGTAACTCAAATTTAGGACTGGACATGTGAGCCTGTGAAGTGGTGACATCTGAGCTGTGAAGTGGTGACATTACCCCTCTGCACCACCATGCCTCCTCCTTTAAAGTCAGGTAACACTAATATTGTAGTTTCATGATGATTTTGCAATAATATATTTAAAGACATGATTCTGAACCTGTACAATCAGCTTCATTATACTGAGCTGGTAAAAACCTGAATTTCTAAATTAGTTATATAATTTGCACAGTTGAGCTACTCTTCATAATCTAAGAGTGACTGTTAAACGCCTCTTCAGCAACTTTCAGCAAAGCCCTGAGGTAAAAAAAAAAAAGGAGCATGTATATTTGCAGTAAATCTACATGACCTGAATATAGCTTAAAGTGAATACTATTAATCTGGAAGTGTCCACTTGAGTGTGAAGCATAAACAGAGCCATTGAAATTCATCGAGTTCCTGTGTGTATGAGTGTTTATTCACAATCTTTGCCCATGCACGCAACAATTTTCACTAAAATGATCAAAAAAACACCGTTCATTCTTAGAAAGGTCATAAATGGTTCTAGTCCTGCATGAGCTTTGTGAAATTCTGTCACAAACCGAGTTTACAAACTGACCTTGTATCCTCATTGACATTGTTATCCTGGCCAGTTTGTCAGGAACATTGCCAGTGGATTTAGTCCAGTGGAAATTTTATGGAGTTGATTTCTAAAGGAGAAACAGATTAGAATGCAGACCAGCATGCCTCCTGCACAATCTGGGGCACAGTCCAGGTTCCCTCATGATTCCACCCATGCTGAGGGTCTGGGTTCATTTTTAAATATTGGCTTTTGGGTATAGTAGGACAAATTTGGATTTATTCCTGAAGTTCTATGAAGTTTATGCCTTATAATTGGTCTAAGAGCAGTGTAAAAACAGCAGGTTTACTGTATTAATTATATGTTTTCTGTTTTTATTATGTTTGTGTGTATATCTCAGTAGGTGTGGAAATGATAAGTGTAAATATGCTATAAATCCTCTCTTTTTTTCCTATTCTGATGTCCACTTTTATGATATACACATCAATCCTCTCTGATCTTCCACCAATCTTTCTTCTACATGTATGAAATCTTTCCTGTCTGTTTAATTTAAACCTCAGTGAATGAGGGGTGTGGTTCAGACAGTTCTGGAGACATGAAGTGGGATACTATCTCTTAGTGATACGCGACTGAGTAGTCAATCATTAACAAAGAACTGTGGGCCCTTGATAAGGTGCAGGCAAGCTTAATAGCTCCCATTTAGGGGTTCAGTCCTGAAGAATAACTGGCCTCAGATCAGTGTTAGGTTTCAGAAACATTTTCAGGTTGGTCATGTTTGATCAGAGTTCAATGCCTGGTTGTTTCACTACCGAAAATGGATTATGTAACAATTATGCAAATACTTGTTTGACATGATTAAGGCTGTGCTGTCTCAAGACAATTCATTTTCATGATGAAATAATGTCATTCAAATTTGCAGTAAACTGCGCAGTATGATTTATTGTCCTCTTTCTGTAAAACCGCAAGGCAAGGCATAACAGACGCTATTAATTACATATTATGATACAAACTTACATAAGGTACATTACCTTACGTTACATGCCTTTTAGAAGAAGGGCTTTTATATATGGTATAGTACTACAGTATATGTTATCTGTAGAAGCCACCTTCACTGAGTGATGCCGATGTCTGAATATAGAAACACACTCTCTCTCACTGATTTCTGAACGTTTATTGGTTAGCTGTTATTGTAACATAATAAACAGGCCACAAAGGACCAATCAGTCTGTCCATATTTACTCTGGGTGAATCTTTAGCCCACCTGTTATTCAGCAATTGGCAACCACTGGAGTCAGATAGCAACAGATAAGAATAGCAACTGAATAAACATAGGTAGCAATTTCGGCAGTGAAAAGTGTTAGTCTTGGCAGTCGTAATTGGAAAATGGTACGTGGTCATGCGGAAAATATACATGTACATATATATATATATAATGATATAACAGCCTTGCTCATTATTTCATACAATAAGCAGAATATATCTAGTTGCAGCATATGGTAACTGTCTTTGTTTGAGATGTGTTAGGAAAGCTGAGAAACTACGTCAGTAGAAAAACAATGATCTGACTGTCAACTGTATTTGACGGCAAAAAAATGGCATGTTTGTTCCTGCACTTAATAGTGTTGTAAGATGTGTTTATGCCACCATACATTCCTAAGCCTTAAGGCTGTATTCATACTGAATCAGAAACATACAGTTATTACTGGCATGCTCCAGCTCAAGTCGCCTCAGACCAGTTTTTCAGTCCTGCTACCCCACATTCCCCTCCTCCCTGTGTCTTGCATTCCCACCCTTACCTTCTCCTTTAACCCTATCCTTCTAATAACCACCTCTTTCTCCTGATCACAGGTTCTCATATAGTAGACACATAATATAGTCATTTGTCATTTTTCTTCAAAATATTTATATTCCTGTGAAGCCACTCGGCATTTTAAATGTCCATCGTTAAAAGCGCTAGACAAGTAAATTGTAATTTGACATTTCTGGATTTTTAGATTCCTATAAAGCTGTTTTGAGACAACGTCCATTGTTAAAAGCGCTATACAAGTAAAATTTAATTGAATATAGCTTTCCTGGTTGTCTCAGTAAGGTTTTAATAGGACCAGTGCTGGCTTGTCCTGTATTTCACTTCCTGCAAGTCTGTGTTGAATTTTTACTGTCAGAGCTTAGCTAACACCAATGATGTGATGTCTCTTCTAAGGTATTGAGTCACACCTCAAGAAGCTGTGGTTACTGTGTGGTAGGTTTGTTTATGCACTACCTGTCTTCGACGGACAGCTTACCTCAGTGTGTACAAAAGGACCCAAATATATGTTGAGTGTCTATGAAAACAGAATTCTAAATAACAGTGTATTTGTTTGGATTTGACTAAGGATAAAGTAATATCTACGCCACAGACATTGCTGCATGAACAACATCACGGATCACTGTTAGCCATTTCCATTCAGATTCATTCATGTGTGCTAACCGGTCTGCTCCAGTTCTGTTCTGTTCTGTTCTTTTCTCTTCGGTTCTGTTCTTGGATTCATTTAAGAGGTTTGTGTATGCTTTGTGTCTGTGCTCTCTGTGGATTGAAAGACTGTGTGTGTGTATGTTTGTGTGTGTGTGTGCGTTTGTGTGTGTGTGCGTGTGTGCTATTGGCAACGTAGTTAGATTGCATTAGTTCCTTTGAGTGAACACCATTGAATCTTTTTTTTTCTCAACCCGACCCAATATTTATAAGCTCCTCCTTCCCCTCTGTCAGCCTTTACATTCTCTGATGTGATCTGCATGGCAAACGACAGAAAGGTTTTGATTCTCCTCCTGTTTTCCCCTCATTTTCAATTCAGTTCAATATCATTTGTATAGCGCTTTTAACAATGGACATTGTCTCAAAGCAGCTTTACAGAACATAAGAAACATAGTACAAAAGATTAATGTTAGACAAAATCATCCCTAGTGAGCAAGCCTGGGGCGACATAATAAAAGAACCTTGATCATTACAATTATTTAAAAAAAAAAAAAGATTTATACAAGTTGTTACAATCTTGCAATCATGTCCCTTCTAGCCATATAGTCCATAACAGTCCAGCATTCTGACTTAAGGCTCCATAAAGACTCCTTGAGCCCATAAGACAGGACAAGTGCATTCACAAGTCATGCTCTCCAGATATGGCCAAAACTTGCATGGTATGTTTATGTTTATCAGTTGATGGAGCTTATTCAGATTAGCTGAATAGCTGGACAGTATGTCACCCCTTTTAAGTACTATAAAGATTCCTGTCTGTATTGAAACCTTTGAGTAATGAAAAACATTGCTGATCCAGACAGTCTGTTATAATTCTTTAAGATTACAGACTAAATATATGTTACTTCAAAGACATAAAATACAACGAAAATTCTATCCGTAGCAATAATGAGGTGAACATCCATAACACTGAGTACCAGATGATGCTTTGTACAAACACCTTACATTCAAAGCATCTCTGTTTGTACAGCTGTAGATGTCGCTTCTACCACAAGGGTGCCCCTGATCCTGCTTTCAAGCAGGATCTAGCTCAAACTAGTAAGAAGCAAACAAGTTGCAGCGGTGTCCTGATGAACACAGAACAAGATGTTCTGATAGTGTTCTGCATATTTTCAGCGATAATATGCAGGAAATCATGGAAACACTGCTGTTGTATCAAAATAGATGCATTTTTAGAAGAACACCCACACATTTTATATGTATACAGGATGGAGTCAAAGGTAAAACCAATTTTATTGTCCACCCTGAGAGCTTCAAGCTCTATTTTAGAGATGTTGCTCAATTTTAGTTGATAATTAATACATATCCCTGCCATATCAAGTTTAATAATTGATTGTAATAGCAGGATAAATAGCACAGTGTGCAAAGTTGACACCGTGTACTGTAGAAACAATGTTCACATATGGAATATTGCTTTCAGATGACTTACAATAAATGCACTAAAGAACATAGATCCTGTTGTGAATTAAAGACAAAATTGATAAAATTGTATTTTTATATATCACACGATCATGTAGATAGGTCATTGTAATAAATAGATACAGTATACAGAGTGTAGCTGCTACCTATCAGCGAACAAAAGATCTATTATGGAATTTGATTCGTTGATTATGTCTTGATAATATCTTCCATTCACAATCCTCCATCATCCTGCGAAAGAAAAATAAACATGTTCCATTTAATGTATAAAAGAGGATTCCTTGGGATCATCTAATCATTACTGCTTCCCCTGTTTCCTAAATAAAAACTACTTGATTTTTTAACTTGAAGATTTTTATCATGAACACGAAGATGTTGAATACATTTATTTGAAATAAATGTATGCATTTATAAATGTATACAGTTTAACCACAAACTTTTATCCAGTGTCCTGTACACCTACATGCAATTGATTAATCACATACAGGCCAGCAGTTAAATATAATGTTCACATCAACCATTAGAATGGGGAAAAAAATGTGATCTCGAAGTTTTTCACAGTGGCATGGTTGTTGGTGACAGACAGGCTGCTAATCTCCTGAGATATCTACACACAACACTCTCTATTGTTTATTCTAATTGTGAAATAAAGAAAAAAACATCCATTGAGCGACAGTTCTGTGGTGGAAATGCCTTGTTGGTGAGAAACACTGTTTTGAGCTGACAAAGGTTTTAGATGAGCCAACTGTAGTGAGCAGAAAAGCATCGCAGAATGTACAACACATCCAAAATTGAGGTGGATTGGAAACAACAGAAAAAGATCATGTTTGGTTCCACTTCTGTTAGCCAAACAGAAAGTTTAGGCTGCAATGGGCACAGGCTTAACAAAACTTAACAAAATCTAGCCTGGTCTGAAGAATCTGGATTTCTGCTAAGACACAGAGATGGTAATGTCGGCACAAACAACATATTCTTTTGGCTTTTTGTGGCATACTTTGGACCTATTTTACTGGCACACTTTGAGCCTATTAATACCAATCAATCACTTGAATCTTCCCACTTGAATGCCACAGCCTATTTAAGTATTGTTGCTGACCCTGTGCTTCCAACGGCTACTTCTAGCATCATAATGCACCATGTCACAAAACAAAACTTCATCTTAAACTGGGTTCATGCGAATGACAGTGAGTTCTGTGATCTGTAGTGGTCTTCCCAGTCACCAGATTTAAATCCAACAGAACATCTTTTGGATGTGGAAGAACAGGAGATTCACAGCATGAAAATTGATAAAAAAAAATAAATAAATCGTCTGCAAGCATGAAAATCTGCATTGCATCTGCATCTGATTTGCATGACACAATGATGTCAACGTGGAGCAGAATCTAAAAAGGAATGTTTCCAACATCTTGTGTTATCCATGCTATGAAGAATTGAGACTGTTTTCGAGAGCAAAGGGAAGCCCTAGCAAGTGTTTCTAATAAAGTGCTCAGTGAACGAATATAAAATCCAGTGTTTTAATTTGAAATTTTAGTTTTTACCTTTTTAATTTTCAAATGAAATGGTATCGTGAGTCTATATGCCTAGTGAACCAGTGTTAACCCTAACCCCTAGTCATCAATAGAGACTGTAAATGTAAAATATTACAATTACTATTAACATATAACTGGTACTGTATATTCTCATAGAATGCTAGGTATAATTACCTTTGTCATAAACTAATAACAGCTTGCATTGTTTAATTTTTCCATCCTGACAATGCACTCAACTTTCCATATGCTTTCATGCCCTGCCTGGCACCAAATATGTGATCATAAACTAATTTAAGGTTTAATGTTCAACCATCTATTGATAATACTGTTAGTCTTTTTTTTTTTACCTCACATATCAAATTGCCCTTAAATTTATTACTTAGAATTAAATCCATTGAGCCTTCTACTTCTCTTTCCAACTCCATGACAGACCAATACCAAAGTCTGAAACTCTGAAACACTGTTGTAACATTTACCTCTGGGCTTTTTCGACAGTCCCCACATAGAAAACCCATGCAGCCATTAATGACCTGGATGCCAAGTAGCACAACCTGAATGACACCCAGACCTAGTATGATGGAGAAGAGAACGATGTGCCACAGGATTACATTTTCTGGGTATATGCAGAGAGACCACTCAGATTTATCCACCAAGTAGCTGGAATTACTGTAGAGGGAAACGAAACAGAAAAAATGTCATGTAAGTGGTGACTTTTTTTGTGTTCAGATAATTAAAAATCTCAATCAGGAAAAATCAGACATAAAACAATTGTGTTTCGTGTGTGTGTGTGTGTGTGTAATAAAACATGTTTGTGAAATGATTTTTTTTGGTATTGGGCATCAATACCACATTCATACATAAATACTTAACCAAAAACTATAAATAAAAGTTTAGTTCAATAAAAGTTTAGTTTAGTTTTGTTACTCTTGGGGCATGTTCTCAAAGGGATACTCCCAGGACCCTGAGGCCAGGAGGCATTTTGGTCCAATAGCCAGTGCTGCAGATGCTACGCTGGTGCAGTATATTGCCCCAATTAGACCAAATGCAGAGGAAAACACAGAGCTCAGCATCTACAGACACAAAGATAGTCGACACAAACACACATCTGCCTTAATAACATTCTTAATACTAGAGTTGTTCTCAAATGGCCTATGTATTAGTGTAGTATAGAGTAGTATAGTATAATAACGCTATGCCTAAAACAGTAACCCTACGTATTTTGTCTGCATGAGTTCATTACTGGTTAGTCGTTATAGGCTATTTACTATTCAATTATTAAATCCAATTTGTTTTTGATTCCACAGTGTACAATTTAGCTTTTCTATTAGAGTTGCCAGATCTACTAGAATTGAACTTTCCTCCCCGAATGAAGTTTTTTTTACTTACGCGGCAACGATTTCCACAGCAACCCTTCCCACAGCAGCCCTTTCCACCAGCTCTGATAGCTGAACAGCTTGGACACAGCATCTGAGGGACAAGTAAAAATCATTAAAAAAATTTATGGACTTCTACAACAACAGCTATTATATCTGTTGTAGAATAAACACTTAGACAGTGCTTATGCTCCATGAATACATTTAGCAAGGTTTGTATTGGGTGTTCACATTAGATCTTATTAGCAGATGATGCTGACATGTTTAAAAACGTAAATTATAACCTTCAAAATCCACAATGAGTAGAGTTTAAAATATTGTTTCTCATGCAAGACAATAATCATCTAACTCTACAAATCAGAAATATAAAAAAATGCAAAATTTCTTTCAAATTTAGAGAGATTATTAAAGAGAGTAACACTACTAGTAGTAGGATAACACTTTTTAACACTAAATACAATTAAAATATTTGGCAGTAAATGAGCAGTGGTTTATATATCCATTAAAGATAGGTTCATAGCTAAGTTAAAATAACTTTTTCTAATACAACCATGGATCAAAAAAAAGAAACTGCTGTATACTTACAAACAAGCCTCCACCTAAGAATCCTCCCATCAGCCAGACCTGTAGGGAGATCTGATCATTTTCCAAAACAGTGCCATTGGGAAAGAACAACAACAGGTTGGCGATCATACAAAGAAATGCAGAGGGCAAGAGTATCAAACCCACTAAGCGTGCACACTTTCCTGTACAACACATCTTTTTGAAATATTTGACGTTCTTTCGTTATCCTTGATTCTTAGTTCACCTAAAGAAGAGTATAAAGATAGAACCGAGAGGATTGCGTAAAAATCTCCAGATAACAGCCGTGTTTCTGTGTCCAACCGGTGGACAAAGTCAAACTAAGAGGAGCTGTGTATAAAGAGCAAATGAAGATTAGTGCCCCAGGTAATGAAGGACACACGGTGGTGATCTAAAAGTGCTACGCGACCTTTGATATCTGTTCATATTTACTGATCTACTATCAGTGTCGTTTATGGTTTGAAAATATAAATGGGTATCTGTGTGTGTGTGTGTGTGTGTATATGTGTGTATGTAATAAAAGGGATACAGTGTTATACTATTTGATTTATTGGTCACCCTATGGTGTGTGGTAACATAGACTTCCCCAATGATTACTTAGGATGTTTTCCTGTAAAAGCTGCACCTCAGTATTTTTTCCTAAGTTTTATATATATATATATATATATATATATATATATATATATATATATATATATATATATATATATATATATATATATATATATATATATATATAGTAAAGTAAACATTTAATTTCTAAGTAATTTGATATGGAGTTCTACAGAGATTCTTGTTGCAGACGGTAAGAGAGGCTGACATATTTTCCCTATTTTCTAAAAGCTTTACCATAAAAATAAACAACTTTTGACCCCTTTGGGCTTTTACATGTAGTACATTTCCTGTGACACATGTGACTTAAAGATTAGCATGATTATGTAAGTTTTAACCCATTGCCAAATCATTTGCCAAATCATTGCCTGTTTTATGCCTGGCATACAAAATTTTGTTTTCTTGTTAATTTAATGAAAATAATGAACACTTGAGGATAGATAGAGAGCTTCATGGGTCTTTAAACACAATTGAGACTCTCTGTTGCTAAAGATATCAGAGTCCAAGCCACAGTCCAAGTTTAAAAATATAGCTGGAATTATTTATTTACTTAAACTTTGAACATGTCCTCCCCCTCCTTGTGACTTTTTCCCGAATAATTTACAGCCAGAGGAGTGTGTGTGTGTGTGCTTTTAATGATTGCTGCTGTTCAGGTCAAGCTTATAATTCATCTTATAAGGAGGTAAGTGGTTTTCTTTTGCAAAATATCCATATTAAAATGTGCTTAATCTGTGCATCATAATGTAAAACATCAAGATGACCTTGGGAATAGAAAAAAAAAAAAAGAGTTTTGTGAAATTTTAGTTTGATTTGATTTTCTTGATGCATAGGCATTAAACTAATTAGCAAATTACGGTCATGTTAATGTGTAGTTAACACTCTATGGAGTAGACCTGCTGGGCCCTGTGCAGACCATTGCCTCGAACAAGCTTAGTGTAGACATAATAAAATGTGGCCCCAATGTTTATCTTTTATTTTCAGAATGAATGTCTATATCAAATGTTGGTGCAAAACGAGACATGAAAAGTTGGTGCTGTCCACACAAGGACAATGATTCGCAAGTTTCTCACAACATGGTTTGTAAAAGTGAATGTTTGGGACACACCTCAAGACTCCATTACATTCAGAGATGAAGCAAATTCATCTGATCATATTAGAGGTAGCTCAGTGGTTAAGACACTGGACTTGAAAGCTTATATGCTGCTCATTTGAATGCATCTATAAGTGAGATAAATGTGAGAGGGCGTATGCCAAATGAAATCAGCTGAGTGGATTAATTAAAATAGAAATCACGATTATGCTCCACAGATTAATTAATTAATTGTGATAAATTAGGTGATTGATCATACTCGGTATTACACAATATCAAATAACAATTGTAATTATACTGCTAATGCTACTGCTGCTATTACTACTACTCATTTGGGCTTACATTTATCTTGTATAATGCTGACTAGTCAGTTGTCCCATTATCCTGGGTGTGAAATATAGTTTCTTTATTATTCTTTATCAAATTATGTACACATTATGCAAATTAAAGAAACAATTGTGTAGCTTGTTTGGAATATAAATGTGTAAAAAGGAAGAGAAGGACTTTATTGTTTTTATCAATTCCATTTAAAAGTTTTATGTACTGTGAGTTTTTAGACCTGAAAAATTGTTATATATGTTTATGATTGGTCAGACTGTGAGTTCATTATCAATAACTCCGTTTATTATTATTATTATTATTATTATTATTCATAATAATGAAAAATTGGATTTATTGGCCATGTACCTTAACATGTGCAAGACATTTGCTACTTGAACAAGAAATATAAACATAAATATTGAAAATGCATGTATTGTTTACAGGCAAATAAAGTTATTAGATATGTAATTCTTTTGAAATGCTTAGGCTATATTACTAATATTAATATTATTCACAGTTTGCCGTATTGAGCACACATTTGTGAGTTGTTTTCTCATATTTGTACAAGTCAATAAATTGTAATGCTTTTATTCAGGAGTGCTTCAATAAACCTAATACCATATAGTTTTATATTCAAAAACCAAGTACGACTGTATCTGCATGGAATCCTTGAAATAAAGTTTGTTTCAACAAAAGTGTACTTGTGTAAGGATGCTTTGTCTTCCTAAATGTTATTTATTTATTTATTTATCATATACACTGACCAGGCATAACATTATGACCACCTAAATAATATTGTGTTGGTCCCCCTTTTGCTGCCGAAACAGCTCTGACCATCATGCACTGTGTATTCTGACACCTTTCTATCAGAACCAGCATTAACTTCTTCAGCAATTTGAGCAACTGCTCATCTGTTGGATCGGATCACACGGGTCAGCCTTCAATCCCCATGTGCATCAGTGAGCCTTGGCTGTCCATTACCCTGTCACCGGTTCACCACTGTTCCTTCCTTGGACCACTTTTAATAGATACTGACCACTGCAGACTGGGAACACCCCACAAGAGCTGCAGTTTTGGAGATGCTCTGATCCAGTCTTCTAGCCATCACAATTTGGCCAAACTCGCTCAAATCCTTACGCTTGCCCCTTTTTCCTGCTTCTAACACATCAATTTTGAGGACAAAATGTTCACTTGCTGTCTGATATATCCCACCCACTAACAGGTGTCATGATGAGAAGATAATCAGTCTTATTCATGTCACCTCTCAGTGCTCATAATGTTATGCCTGATTGATGTATCTCTATAAAGGAACTTATGCCTAAAAGTTAGTTCAAAATTACTGAGGTTGATGAAACTTTGTGTAATATTTCTGCTGATATAAGTTCAACATTATCTGAAATCATTGTTGTACTGTAAACATGTCCTTACTTGTGAGTAATCTGATTGGAATAAACGCCCACCAAAATGTGCCAAAAACTGGAGGAGCATTTTTGTTTAAGGCCAGTGTTCATGATAAATGATGTTTGGCCTTTAACTTGTGCAGCAGAGGGCTATCAGGGCTATCAGGCCTTACTTTCAGTCTCAGAAAATGTGTGATCTTTGTAACCATGGCAGGGATGCTGGTGCCAGATGTTGTGGTTTGAGTATTTTAACTAATATCCTGGGAATTTCACACACATTGGTCTCTAGATTTTACACAGGTCTAATGCAATGAGAGAAACTGCACTTGTCTAAACATCTACTGTCTAGTAGATCAAGTATGCCGTTGCAATCTATGCTGTTTTCACATGCCAGCTATTTGATTATACCATAATCAGGTGTCAAAAGACCACAATGAAATTCTTGTAGATAAGAGTGTGATTTCTTAACTGCACTTTGTTCTAGTGTCAAAAATCTACCAATTTCACATGTCCTTCGTCATTTATCTTTCTACATTAGGAATGTAAAAAGGACATTAAACTGTATCTCCATGATTGAGCATTTGAAGGCTTCGGCATGAAGGAGTTAGTGTTAAATCTATAATGAACTCAGATGTTGAGTTTATTTATGAGTTGCTCAGGAGCTCCAGGTTACACAATTCCAACTGACTGCATATGACTGTAGAAAGGACATTATTCATTATCACACTCTCCAGTGTTTATGGTCATTCACACTCTGCAGTGTCACCCAAATGAGGTTGAGTTTCCTTTTGAGTCTGGTTCCTCTTAAGGTTTCTTCCTCTTCCATCCAAAGGAGATTTATTTCTTGCCATAGTCGCCTCAGGCTTACTCATTAGGGGTAAATACAAGTCAATGTAAATATAAGTCTAATATTAATCTTGAACTTTTTGTACTATACTTTTTATGTTTTGTCAAGCTGCTTTGAGACAATGTCCATTGTTAGAAGTGCATATACAAATAAAATTGAATTGAATTATCTTTCTGCATTGGGACTCAATTAGTTTCAGGAAGCTGACAAAGTGCCAAATCAGCATGTAACTCCCATATGCATAAACAGTAACACACTGTATGCTTTACTGGTGATTATTTCAAAGCCTATGTTGTTGATTTGATTCCTGATATGGACTGCAGGTTAAATCTTGTCCAGCAACGTGGGACCCTTACACGCTACTGCTCATCCTGAAGACTTAAACAAGTGCATGTCTACGAATCACTGTTATACTGATATTATTCTTTCAGTGACTGCTATAATGTATTGCATCATTATTAGCCTTTTTACTATTTTTACTTTACATTTTTTTTTACCCTTTTTGTTTTCACTTTATACTTTTAAGCAATTTTAGTTGCACTTAAAACGTAGAAAAGATGCCAGTATGGTGGATTCCAGATACAGAGCCATAATTTTAGGTTGAAGGGTCAGTGCTGTGCCACTGTGACCCTTGTGTTTGGAATGTAAGTTATGGGGAGATGAAGAGTTTGCATGGACAGCCCATTAAAAGGCAAAATAATGGTCAGCCAAAATGAAGACATTTACACCACCAGCTGCAGAGTCTCTTAGATACACTACAGCTGCGGAGAAGCAAACAGATCGTCCAGGCCTGGAGCACCTATCTCTATCTTGTCTATACACCATATTGTACAATGCGCTATTCACAAGCAGCTTGATGTCTGCCTTGCTATGGTGTTCAAATTAGCCAATCCTCCTCTAAGGCAACTCTTATATCTACAGTCTTAGTGAGAGACAGATGTGTCCTTGATAACTTTAATAGCCTGGTAAATACCTCTCAGAGACAGGTGTGCATCAGCTCATTTCCAGATCTTGATTGCCCACCTCAATGTTTTTTGTTTAAAATAATCTTTAGATTAGATGTAGAGTTATATTGTCTGACCACACTGCAATGTGTGAAGCTTGAGCCAAAGGTGACTGCTAGTGCTGTAACATTTCCATGAATCTCTAGACCTCACACAAGCTTTCATTTCAAGGATACTTTTCTTCAGTGTGCCTTTTACTTCCAAATATTTCTTTACGGCTCCAGCAAGGCTAGGAATCTTCTGTTGTTACCAATTTACTTTCCACAGGAAGTATTCTTAAAGTCATGTTCTGAAAGAGGAAATGTGTATCAATGTGCCAGAGTTCATGTACACACTTCTGTCACAAGTACTGTCTCATGCTTCTGAGATAAGGCTGATCATTCAGCCAACATTGACACCTTCTGAGATGCAGCATTCTTACATTTATTTCTGGGGTTGCTTCTTATCAACAACTTTTAGTAAATCTGCGAGTGTGGCCACTTGTAGTGCCAAGGCTGCATTCAAAATCAAGGGGGGAAGAAAAGACTTGCATAGCATGCGGGTCAAATTTCATGCCAAGGAACTGCACAGTCTGTGCTGGAGTCAAATGTTTCTTCTTGTTACTGACTTTCCTTGCATATCATAAATCTGTCTGTCTTGCAATGTGCTGCTAAGACTCTTCATATATAAGTCAGCCATCGAAACAGCAAAGTGTACACAAACACCTGGATCTTGCTGGGATTCTAGGGCAGTGGTCATCAAATTAGGATCTTTTTTTTTTCTTTTTGTTTGTCAGTGTTGGAAATTGCAATCCCCTCTTTTCAAAGTTGTTATATTTTATACTGAGTAGTTTATCGTTATTAATCAGTTGAAATGATTTAATATAGTTTAATCCAAAGATGAATAACTCAAAAACAATTACGACTTTAAATAATGTCAAATTGGATGTTTTCTGTCAGAAGGAATTTCAGAGATAGAAATACACAATACTTTTGGGACAAAGTTTTGGGACACCCCTCCAAATCCTTGAAGTTAGGTGTTGTTTTCAGGAGTTGGGCTTGGCCCCTTAGTTCCAGTGATAGGAACTCTTAATGCTTCAGCATACCAAGACATTCTGGACAATTTGCTCCCAACACTGTGGGAACAGTTTGGGGATGACCCCTTCCTGTTCCAATATGACTGCACACCAGTGCACAAAGCAAGGTCCATAAAGACATGGATGAGTGAGTTTGGTGTGGAGGAACTTCACTGGCCTGCAAAGAGTCCTGACCTCAACCTGATAGAATACCTTTGGCATGAATTAGAGCGGAGACTATAAAATATAATAATATACTATTGCACAAATAAAAAAAAAACCCATGCGTCTGATATTTAAATGTTTGATGTATGATCAGAGAGACTCTGTCAGACATGTAAGGGAATCCAGTAGAATGTAAAAGAGGGAAAAATTCCTTCTCTGTGGTGATTCTCACACATGTAGGTCTGAGGCTTAACCCAAAGTCCGCTAGCTCTCGCGCCACCATGTGGTTTGGCTGCCTTTAGTTGCTGACCCATACACTCACTCATACACACAATCTTTACTGCCTCTAGTTTAGAACTCTACGTTAGACCAAATCTTCACCCTAGTTGCTTTAACAGTGCTGTTTACAAGCTGTTTCCACCCGCTCCTTTACATATTTCATTTACGGTCAGTGATAGCTCAGACCCTCACGTGACAGAGGTCTTCATTTAGGCACGAGGCGGCTTCGCGGTGACAGTCCAGATGTGCGCGCGCACCAGACTGACACCTGTGCGTTCTTGAAGACAAAGGAACAAGTGATTATTAAAAAAACAAAAACAAACAACGATGATAACGGCTTTACGAGAATGACTGAGATGCCACCTGGAATGCTGTCGGCTTTGTCGTGCTCTTATCTTAAGATTTCTAAAACTTAACCGGGTGAGTAGTCGAGGAAATCTCTCTATCTGGTATTAATCTGAAAGGTTTAATCAGTTTCTTTTGTTAGTTTTTTTTTAAGCTGCCAAAATATAAGACCAGGATGAATTGTACAGTTTTGGTATATTATTAAGTAGCTGCATGCTAGTCTTACTCTAAATCTAGCGTCCTGTTTTCTGTAAATGCTGAAATCGAAAGCATTGGGGTTTTTATTATTATTATTATTATTATTATTATTATTATTATTATTAAAACGCAGAAGCATGGCAGAAAAACCTCAACAGTCTCTCACAAGTCATTCATAATGTACCACAGTATATAAAAGTCCAAATACCAGTACTGTTTAATGTCTCAGACCGGCTGAATTGTTGACACATTCTGAGTGTCAAAATAAGAGTCCCCGTGTTGTAGAGAGGGTTGTTTATGTTTTTATTTATTTAGCTAATAAATAATGTAGAAAAACAGGCCCATGAACAAGACTTAAGTTCTTATGCTCACTTTAACACCTATTGTTGTATTTGATGGTAAATTACTAGCCTTGCGAATGGCTGTTATAATTCATTTGTAATAACATTCAGAGCGTACAGAGAGCGCCCCCCCCCCCCCCCCCATTTTCTCCTCTGCCGGTAGCTGTATTTCCCCTGAACTGCCGGTTATTGACTGTCTGGATACAGACTGAATTAAACAAACAAACCCTTTATAGAGAAATACCTTGTCCTAATTGAGCAAATGCGGAGCACAAGCACAGGGTGACAGGATGTGGTCGTGCTGCAGTCTCGATCTTTCTTGTCTTACATCAACAAAGGTAACCTTTTAACATCTTAGATGAATTTACCACCTGGCTTTCATCTAGTGAAATGAAATATTAAAGGGGCAATAGCGAATAATTTTTTGGTTATTACTAGTTAAATGTTTGGAAACCTGCTTTTGGGTCAGGAATGTTTGTTTGAGGATTGGCATCTTGTCAATCATTTTATAGACACACCCCCAACGTCTGTCACATCCCCACCAATCATTTTGAGAAGTTATATATTTAAAGAGTTGTAACTTGGATTTCAAGCACTTCGTGATCCGACAGTCCTTGCTACTAGTAAATATATCTGATCAACTATATGTTTTTGAGGATGGAGCTTTGTGTGTACGGTCTAAATGAATATAAAAGCATTCATCTCCATCCATTCAGCTGTTAGAGCCCTTCATTTTCAAAATTCACCTTTACATTGAGGAAAACTCATTCCTTTGTTTATTGACTATACCTTTGTGTTTGTTGCTGACGAAATAGATAGAGTAAATACACAGATCAGGAATAACATTATGACCACCTGCCTAATATTGTGTTGGTCCCCATTTTGCTGCCAAAACAGCCCTGACCTGTAGAGGCATGGACTCCACTAGATCCCTGAAGGTGTGCTGTGGTATCTGGTACCAAGATGTTAGTAGCAGATCCTTACAGGATACTTAAAGGACGTACAGGACTCAAAGGATACTTTTGATAGATACTGACCACTGCAGACCGGGAACACCCCACAAGAGCTGCAGTTTTGGAGATGCTCTGATCCAGTGATCTAGCCATCACAATTTGTCCCTTGTCAAACTCGCTCAAATCCTTACGCTTGCCCATTTTTCCTTCTTCTAACACATCAACTTTGAGGACAAAATGTTCACTTGCTGCCTAATATATCCCACCCACTAACAGGTGCCATGATGAGGAGATCATCAGTCTTATTCACTTCATCTCTCACTGCTCATAATGTTATGTCTGTTCAGGGTAGATAGGTCCAGTTCTACAACTGGGACTTTTTTTTCTTTTGCATTAAAATGCTGTTCCTCACCTACAGTTTAGTTTGTAATACTAAGATGTTTTAGTCACAGAGACTGCCCAACCTGATATTAGTGACTAACAGGTTTTTCAGGGAATTTTCAGGTAAGTCATACATGCTGCGTGAATGTTAAACATTGTTGTTTAACAAGGGTAAAAAATTTCCCAGTAAACTATGACTGGGTTTGTCTTGAAACTGATTACTTGGACAGGAGACTCAGTAGAGACAGTATTTGTAAAACTGCCATGTTTCAGCCAAAATCTTTACTGTGTGGGATTCTGTTTGGAGAACAAAATATATCTGAGGATGTTTTCTTGCTTTTAGACAGGAAAACCTAATCTCTTCTGCACCTATGATTAATTGTGCAATCCATGCTTGTTAATCAAAGCTACTGCCATCAAACCTTGACAGATTTTTGACTTCTAAATACCACATCCACGCTGACAGCAAATGATAGAAGCATGTGACCACTTCATGTAGCCAACTGGTGACGGTGACAGTGACAGTGACATCCAAATCCAGCTATACACACTATATTGCCAAAAGTTTAGGGACGTCAGCCTTTACATGCACATGAAATTAATAGGGAGTTGGATCGCCCTTTGCAGCTATATCAGCTTCAACTTTTCTGGGAAGGCTTGCCACAAGGTTTAGGAGTGTGTTTATGGGGATTTTTTGACCATTACACTAGAAGCGCATTTGTGAGGTCAGGCACTGATGTTGGATGAGAAGGTCTGGCTCACAGTCTCTGCTCTAATTCATCCCGAAGGTGTTCTATCACGTTGAGGTCAGGACTCTGTGAAGTTCCTCTACAACAAACTCTCTCATCCATGTCTTTATGGACCTTGTTTTGTGCACTGGTGTGCAGTCATGTTGGAACAGGAAGGGGTCATCCCCAAACTGTTCCCACAAAGTTCGGGGCATGAAATTGTCCAAAATGTCTTAGTATGCTGAAGCATTAAGAGTTCCTTTCAATGGAACTAAGGGGCCGAGCCCAACCACTGAAAACAACACCTGAATTCAATGATTTGGAGGGGTGTCCCAAAACCTTTGTCTATCTATCTATCTAGATCAGACTCCTGGACCACACTGACCTGACATTTAAATGTTGTGTCGGTTGCATTTTGGCTGCTTTTGGATATTCTAGGCCCTAAATGATGCAATTCTATAGGTGTCATAACTGCCCTCATTAAAAGGACTTGACTCAGCAGTGTCTAACCAAAGGTTTAATTCTGATTGATTATTTAAAGAGGTTATGAGTGGGGTTAGTGGAACAAAGGTCATGTGAAGAACTCTGGTTAATGTGTTAAAACGGCTTCTTTCCATGTGCACAAAGAACACAAACATGCACAGACAAAGCAGGTTTCATGTTGTTTTTTGCACATGGATTTTGCTATATACTCATAAGTCATGGCAAGTTATAAACTCCTGCAGGAGTTTCAGGTATGATTATATGACTTTTATATGGCTATAACACACTTTCCCATGTAAATGAATGAAAGAATGAAAAATATATCAATAGAAAGTATTCTTTGTTATCATGTAAGCAAATACTAATAATTTCATTCTTCCTGTTTCCTTTCACCATTCCACAGTAGTGATGGAGAAAAAACACCAGCTGGAGAAACACCAGCTGGAGAAAAAACACCAGCCAGATGGGCATGTGGAAGCTCCAGATGGAGGTTGGGGCTGGGTGGTGGTGTTTGTACTCTTCATGGTTTCAGCCCTGGTTTTTGGGCTCATCCGCAGTCTGGGGGTTTTCTTTGTGGAGTTTGTGCAGTACTTTGAGGAGAGCGCTCAGGCTGTTTCCTGGATAACCTCCATAGGAGTGGCCATGCAGCAGTTACTGAGTGAGTAAAACTATATGTGATTGTGGATATGAACGGATTTATCTGTAAATAATTCATTTGAGCTTTTGCTGATGTGTTTTTCATGAGTATTGTGTCAAAGTCAGAACATGTTCCTGTCATGCTAAAGCTCCTGTGTAGATTTACGTATAAGAAAATGAACTAATTGCACCAGTTAACTAAATCTTGAGTTCAAGTCATACTTAATTCAAATTATATAGTTTGAACTGATTATGCAGTTTTATATATGGAATATAGTGACATGTTTAAAATGCTTATTTCTTTATGTTCACAGCATTGATCATTTAATCAATAGCAACCTTTATCCATAGAAACTTACGGAAGTGTTGTAAAGTCTCAGTAGAAAACACATCTTCCTGCTAGTTCACTAGGTCAGGGACCAAGAATACCATTTGAGAAAATTTCATGAAAACCAGTCAGTTTATACGTATTATTGGTATTAATTAAAGAATCTGAAAACTAAAGAAAGGGAGCCAACACAAACCCATACATTAAAAGAAGTAAAACTAACAATTTTAATTATGACAAAGAAATGTCTGTCTGTCTGCACATAGCTGTAAGTGCTAAACAAATGCCTCAGCTGATGGGGGATTTAGCACTCACTTATTATTGTAAATATTCTATTTAATAGAAATGAGTTATTTCTACTTCTGCCTCTTTTCATTTTGAGGCAAAATAACTTACACTTCTGCTTTTTAGTCTTAACCCTTATTGTTCAATTCATGTCAAAAAAGTCCTCTTCTGCTTTTAGTTCTTTACCCTTTTTGTCCATTTGGTGCTTCCTGCTGTCAGTTTACTTGACCTTTTATGGAAAAAAATGAGGCCAGGGTGAATCGGATCTTATATTAATATACACAGTACAGTCAGTGATGTTTGCTACATAAGCTTAATTAGACATGTGTTTATGTAGGTCCTATAGGCACTGCTGCTTGTAATGCATATGGGGCTCGGCCTGTTGTTATGACGGGAGGCTTACTTTCTGGACTAGGACTCATTCTGGCTTCTCGGGCTACAACACTCAAACACCTCTACCTGAGCATGGGACTCATTTCAGGTATCTGCATAGTTTATCTACATACACTCTTTCTCTCTCACACACAGAAACACATATACACTGATTAGGCATAACATTATGACCTCTGACAGGGGACGTGAATAAGACTGATGATCTCCTCATCATGGCACCTGTTAGGGGGTGGGATATATTAAGCAGCAAGTGAACATTTTGTCCTCAAAGTTGATGTGTTAGAAGCAGGAAAAATGGGCAAGTGTAAGGATTTGAGTAAGTTTGACAAGGGCCAAATTGTGATGGCTAGACGACTGGATCAGAGCATCTCCAAAACTGTTGTGGGGTGTTCCCGGTCTGCAGTGGTCAGTATCTATCAAAAGTGGTCCAAGGAAGGAACAGTGGTGAACCGGTGACAGGGCCAAGGTCCTGCCATCCATGTGGATGTTACTTTGACACATACCACCTACCTAAGCATTGTTGCAGACCATGTACACCCTTTCATTGAAACAGTATTCCTCAATTCCTCAGTTATCCTCTTTCAGCAGGATAATGCGCTTGACAGGTCAGGGCTTTTTTGGGAGCAAAAGGGGGACCAACACGATATTAGGCAGGTGGTCATAATGTTAGTCAGTGTGTGTGTGTGTGTATGTATGTATGTATGTATGTATGTATGTATGTATGTATATATATATATATATATATATATATATATATATATATATATATATATATATTTGTGCAGGTAAAGATATTTACATACTCTTTTCACCCTCTCTCTTTAGGGTCAGGCTGGGCTCTAGTCTTCACCCCTACAATAGCCTCAGTGATGCAGTATTTCAGCACACGGCGTTCTCTAGCTATGGGTCTTGGCTTCACAGGTGTTGGTTTATCCTCCTTTGCATTTTCTCCACTTTTCCAATACCTGGTACAGGTGTATGGGTGGCGTGGGGCACTCCTGATTCTCGGCGGTCTTAGCCTCAACATTGTTGCCAGCGGTGCCCTTATTCGCCCACTCAGACCCAGTAAAGTTGCAGAAAAGGTACTTATTTATATTCCTATTTGGATAATGTCGTTTTATAAATGTTCATCACTAAAATTATCGCCAGGTGGTAGAGAATTTTTGTTTGGTAGAGTCTTTATTTAGCTTAATGCAACTTTTTACATTAGATAGCCTTACAGAGCTAGGCAGAGCATCTGGTGTATTTCAGTAATGTGTTAGCATACGTTTTAATGAATAAAAATGAGGTAGGCTTTGCCATTCTGTTGTTGCTGAACACTATAATTTCCTCCCTCTCTTCTCTTTCCCAGAGTAAAAATGAGAGCTGTATGTCTTTCCTTTCCCATACCTGTGAGTATTTTGAGCTGTCACTGCTCTTGCACCGAGGCTTCCTGACCTACAGCTTGGCCGTCACATGCTTCAATGCCGGGTACTTTATTCCATATGTCCACCTTGTGGCCCACAGCCGCCTTGTGGGCTTTAGCGAATTCCAGGCTGCATTTGTCATTTCCAGCACGGGTGTGACGGACATTGTGGGGCGTGTAGTGTCCGGCTGGGTCTCGGATTTGCCATGTGTGCGCTCGCTCCACCTACTGACCATATGGACGGCTTTAGTGGCTCTGTTCCTCCTGCTGCTGCCCCTCTGCTCAATGCAAGGGAACTATGGGGGTCTGCTGGCAGTCAGCCTGGCATATGGCTTCTCTGCTGGTGCTATGACCCCACTGGTGTTCTCCGTGGTGCCAGAGATTGTGGGGATGGAACGCATGGTCGGTGCGCTAGGACTCCTTCAGTTTATTGAGAGCGTTGGAGGCCTACTTGGAGCTCCACTGTCAGGTAAGGAGCCATATTTTTTAAAATCAGAGTGGTCACTGTATCAGCTAGTTACTAAAGAAAGTTCGCACTGCTTCAATTGGTTCTATTTGTCTCTTGTTATTACCATTAGCACTGTTACAGTTCTGCAGTTATGAAGAACTATAGTTCTGATGTGGTGACAGGCTGAGTGTAGTAGACATAGTGTAGTGTCTGTGATCATAGATCCGGTCCAATCTTCACAGTTACGCTCAGGCTTAGATTGTAGTCATCACTGTCTATTTGGCACAGTAACTGAGGCCTTTCATGATTCTGCGTAAACCCACATATATAAATAAAAAGACGAGCTTTTGATTAAAAAAATCAAAAGGTCTGTGCTGTTATTGGGTGGGATGAGTGACTCAAATGCTCTTCCTCTGTGAAGCAGCATAGGGAGAGACTGCAATCCAATCAAGTGCATATGTTGGGCTGGTTACATCTGTCGAATACTATATAGTGGGGGAAAAAATAAAAATCTTTAAAAATCATCTAGAATCATTTCTGTATGACATCCCAGTAATGTTACTGCAAACCATTTAAATGGAATTTACTGCAATTTAAGACATAAACTACTGTATAAACTTCATTTATTATTACTGTGCTATAGCTAGTGGTATAACTGCAGTTATTTTTCTCTGTGTCTCTCTGCTCCCATCTCAGGTTGGTTGAGGGACATTACAGGTTCTTACATATGGTCCTTTGTGCTAGCCAGTGGATTTCTCCTTGCGGGTACCATTATAACAATGCTTCTTCCCAATTTCTGCTCCTGTACTAACCCCCCACCCCTATGCCCAAAGGAGTCCAATAATGAGTTAACAGAAGATGAGTTACTCAAACAGGTTTTATCCTTAGACCCTACAGAGAATATACAAAACACAGACAGGATTCCAGAAACACTCCCATCTCACGACCACTTAACAGACCTGGGTCTGGAAGTGGAAGACACAACTCTAACAGCAGACTGGACAGAAGATGGCGATACTTGCTGATTGGCTGGAACAGCGGTATGGGCTTGCCACAGGAATCATATTGGCCAAGGATACTGATTTTATGCTGCTTATTTTTTTACCGTCAAAAAACTGGGACAACATTTAATGGTCAGTAGCAGGTAAATGTAAACCAGTCAGAAAGAACCATTATCAAAAAAATATACCACCTCAGGTTCATTTAGGAATAATGATCAAGCAAGAAAACTGCTCCGGTTTTTAGGGTCAGACACAGAATTGTCTGTGTTAGAATCTTTATATGTTTACTGTCATTGAAGTAAACCTAAATCAACCCTGTAGACGCATATTCCACAGTGCTAAAAGCTTTCGTACCAACTGAATATCAGAAATTCGGACTCACAGAAACCACGTTAAAATTGGACCAGGTCACATTTTTGCCAGTTTATTGTTTTGCTGGAAGATTATTGGACTTATCGCTATTTTAACTGATTTGTCCAGCAATAGTGTAATCTGCATTATTCTGTATGTTCAAAGAGTATATAACATTGTGGCGATATTAGGAACTGTTCTGAATTTATACTCTGTTACAAATGGAGAAAGACTGCTGTAATGCTACACCAGTGGTTTCCCTAAGCAGCCCAGAGATCAGCTGCATGGGGTCTGTTATTGTGTAGTAACTGTGGTCATTAAGGTACATGATGCACTTCAGCCTTTCAAGTGTTCTACACTTTAACTCACACAGGAGGGTGTTCTTTCTTTTGTTTTGCTTTTCTACTATTTTGAAGAAGAACTTGAAGCACTGCAGGTTTCAATAGCTTGCTAGCAGAGTATTCTGAACCAGCATCAGGAAGACCGATATTTTTTACACAGCATAAAAGACAAATATTTTTACACAACATAATTGTTTAATTATCTCTGAATGTCATGTTCAGTACTCACTGGAATTCTAGCTGAATGTCACAGCATACATTTGCACTATTTTTATTTTTAACAACTGAAACCTTCTCCCATATGGGTTTTATTCACTGTCGACTTGAACAAAAAAAAAAGAAATGCTGCATTTTTGGTCGGAGCTGTAGGCATGTAGGCATGCTGTGACATGACCTTTATCCTGGCATCAGCGGAGGCACTTTCAGGGGACACAAGTTTAGTGCTGTATAACAAGTGACTTTCTGTTTTTTATTTTAAATAACACTTCTTTTGAAATTCCTAGTCTATAATAACATGCCTTTTATAACATACATGTTATGCTGATTTTCTTTAGGTTTTGCTTTTTTTTTTTAAACATGAAATATTTCAGTCTTTTGTTGGCCTAAATCTGTTTGCTTGTGATGTACATGTCATAGTGTGTTGGATTATGGTTTAAGACATTTTTGACATTTTCCAGCTGGTTTGTTTAGAAAGACCCAGAATTTTAATGGTCTTTTTTAGGACAATTAAATTGTGGCATTATAGAAAAACCTTTTTTTTTCTCTCTCTCTCTCTGTTAGGACTATTCTACCAAAAACAGGACAAAATGCAAAATAAATGATTGAGGTTTAAATGTAAATTAGGTTTAACCTGAACAATTTCTTTTAAATCATGCTCTACAGGTTTAACCATGAAAAGCAAAGCCGGGAGTATTAACCATTCATTTTTTTTCCCCACTGAGACATTCCTTTGGACCACTGACGAACAGATAAAGCTCTTTCTAGTTGGGTAATCTTATTCAAAGGTCCAAACTTTGGTTTGATACACGAGTCAACCTGTACACATTTAGCTGGTCATGCTTGTCTCTGGTACGTTACGTTAGTGGAGGAACAAAATCAGTTACTTATTGAACATTACTCCAGCTTTTCTGAAGTCACTGTGACATCAAATTAAACATTATATGTACTGAATGACATGGCTAAGCGGATTATTTTTCAGCAGTTAGTCTCAGAGGCCATGTACGCTATATTTCACAATCCTATCTGTCTTATTATTTATCGTAGTCCATGTAATGCCCATGATTCAAATATAGAGACATAAGGATATTTATGTAGTATAAAGGGGACATTATTTAGTTGGACATTAGATTCAGTATGCCCTTTCATAAAACAGTAATGAGATCAGAGTCCACTTCTGGTGTGTATCCTGAGTGAATTTTATAACCATGTGTGAACCATTGAAATAATCCTTTTAAATACAAGACATTGATTTGCTTTGAGTTTTTTTAAAAAGTCTTTTTAAAAAATATTTGGCATTGTTAAATTTTTATTCTAAACTAAATAAAAAGCTTGGCTCATTTGTGAGGTTGTCGTCTACTACAATATATCTGTATAGTAATCACTTCTGGTACATCTCTGGCTAAATGGAGGCAAGCAAGTTTATTTTTCTACTGTTTCTCTGGAGAGATCATGTATAAATCTTTTGTTTCTGTTAAAAAGACATGCACAGATATCACACTGTTTGAAAAAAAATTGTCATTTTGGTCATAAAAAGGAAATGAAAAACACTTGCTTGGAATTAACAGTTCATCTATATGACTAATGCATGGTTTGGACAAGAAGCTGTGTTTTCCCCAGAATGTGGAATTAAAACTTTTCAGACCAATATATGAAACGGAGATATCAGATATCTCTCAAAACATACAACACAAATTTGCTGTATTACTTTAATAAAAAAAAAATGTATAGAAACCATGATCAGAATAATTTGATTGAGACAACCAAGAGTTGACTGCCCTCTCTGTCCTGTTATACAGTCCAGAAAACACTGATGACCACAGAGCAAAGCTAGAACTACAGCAGTGCAGTTGAATATAGCTAAACCGAATCAAGCTGCACAGTGACCTAATGGGACATAGGCTCAAAGATCAAGGATGATACCATGCCTTACAGATTTCATAACTGTATGTGTGTGTGTGTGTGTGTGTGTGTGTGTTACATCAGCCAGGTGATGACAAGGCAGAAAAACAAGACACACTTATGAAATAAGAAGATTATGAAAAATGAAATCCAGCCATTGTCTGTATATTAAATATAGTGAGAGAAACAGGTACAGTCTTGCACCTGGAGGTTATGGAGTTTTAATATCAGCACTGCGACGTTTCAGCTTCTCAGGGTTGTTGGAAGCCATTTGGGAGAAATCCCTAAAGATATCATGATAGGTCTCGTCACCTGCAGAGAGAGAAGGAGAGAGAGAGAAAGAGAGAGGGATGAGAGATTGAAGTGAAAATAACACATTTTTTCACAATTTTCCACAAATCAAATTTATGATAAACATGTGGTGAGCGACACATCACATTGACCGTATGCTTCTCTACTCCACTTCTACCAGCACCCTGACCTGCATTTATTTCAATTCCTCAACTTTCCAACAAACCTGTACCAAGTCCAAGTGCTTGGTAAAAGAGATTATTCAAGAGTATTAGGTGAAGGGAAGATTTCAAAATCTGTTGGCAGCATGTCCCCAGGAATGAAGTTAATTCTCTCACTAGAACAGTACATTAGTGTACTCACTGCATCCAGGTTACTGTGTGCTTTATATGCTGCTAACCTGATACTCCCTTCCTCCTTGTAAAACACTCTGCCAGTGCACATTATACAGCAGAATTGATCTCTACCTTCTTAATAAAGTTACTGACATTCCGTAAATAGGTCAATGTCGCAAAGAGGAACATGACACTAAAAAAACATGCACACACAAACGCAGACATGGACAGACACACACATACATTCAACAGGCCCTTGATACAAGAGATGTTGTATTAAATGTTAGTGTTAAGGTAAATCCAGGCATTTGCACTGCAGCATAAGCACCTTTGATGTCCTTTTCTTTCTCTACTAAATCTATGGAACACTGGAAAGGCTCAAAGCAGCATGCAGCATTCAGTGAGTGAGGGGAAAGTTCTGCTTAGGGATGCATTGATCTGATATTTAGTATTGGAATAGTGCTACGTCCTGGGTCGACAGTGGATCAAATTCGTCATTCAGCACTGACAGTTCTCTTAAAGCCTGACATAAATTGGTGACAGACGTTTGTGACCTGGTTGTTCTGAGGATTTCAGTATCGTGTCAGTATCAGCTATTAGCCAATATACAGAGGTCTCATGTTAGTTTTTATTTATAATAATCAGTGTATTATTAGTTTAGATTTTACAAATGAGCAGGAAAGGAAGTACAGGCACAACAGCTTGCAGGATCGATTACCTGTGACACGCAGCGCAGACGACACACACTGCAAGCAGTGGAAACTTGGACGTCCATCTCAGGACAAACATAAACACGCACAGAGACAGCGAGACACACGTTTACACAAAGAGACACTGACATAGAGACAAGCTGGCATTATGAAGCTTCTCAGCAAATTAAAAAAAAAAAAAAGTCAGCAAAACTGCAGATATTTACCACAGTGAGTGCTTAACAAGCGTCTGCTTAAAAGGACAGCCCTCAACGGTCCAGCATTTTTATTGCTTTTCACCAAAAGTGCATTAGAAGCATGAAACCACAAAGCTTATGGCTTATGTGACATTATCCCTTTCCTGACAGTGTTCATCATGTAAACATTTATTTAAGATTTGATGAAATATACATAATTTACATAACTATATACACTGACTATATACAGTTATACAGGTGGTTAAATTATACATATACACTTTACACTATATTACACAAGACCAAAAGGTTGACTGTAGCTTTCTATGCTGGTGAAAGGATAATAATCTACAATAGTGTAATACTTTCTGGCGCTCTTTTGTGTCTTCATAGTAAAACAGTGTCCACTTGGGCTTTGTTATAGAGTTTCTGTTTGTTTATATTGGCTTTTGTAATATTGCACATACACAGTTGGGAGATACTGCAAAATATTGCATTTTTAGGTTGAATTACTAATTGCACAACAAAAAAATGTGAAGGTTTCAACAACATATTCAAATATTTAACAAATTATTGAATGGAAATTACTGAAAGATTGAATTTTAAATCCATCAGTGAAATCTTTACCTCCCACTACTGGCTGTAAGAGGAATTGCAATGAAACCACTTTTGGGATGTTTAACTCACCCCACCCACCACCATTCTGCTGAAATTACATATGCCTTGTGTCAATTTTACTGGGACACCAGGAAGGGCTTAGAAGCTCAACCTTGGTTTTGGGGCTGATATCTAGTCCCAACAATTTAAAAGACTTGAAAGAATTCTATCACACAGAACAGGGGTGTCCGATCAGCTCCGGCAAGGTCTGGTATAAGTGCAGGATTTCATTTCAACCAACCAGAAGCCACACCAAAGTCTACTAAAAGCCAAGATAAGCTGATTAAACAGGTGGAATCAGATGTGGCTCCTGCATGAGTGGAATGGAAAACCTGCACCCACACTGGGCCTTTGTGTTCTACAGCCTTGCTATAGAATCAGCCAAATTAGATTAGGTCAGATTTCTAAAAGTACTTGTGACAACAATAATACTTATGTGTACTGTAACATAATTTATCACAGTGTTGACACAGCTCTTTGCACATTTCTGCTGAAGAACCAAAGATCTTCATTCAGCATGACATCACATTATTGTGATGACAAAATGCATCACCTATTCATTCTGCCCTCCCAGACCCCAACCACTAAGATGGTTTTTAAAGGCCTGAAAGCCTTTCTTGGTTTGACCGATTATATCCCCAGACCCGCCTCCCCCAGCACCACCCAGTCCCTCAGATTGACCTGATTGGGCGAAGCCATCCATCTCCCGCATCTCCTTGTTCATCTTGGCTATTCGGAGGCTGTGAGGAAAAGGAAAAAGAGAGTCAGGCATGGTTTATGTCTGTCAACTCTCCAAACTCCAGACTTGATTGTATTTATGTTCTAATGGTTAAGATTTGCGTTGTCATTATTGAGCAAGAGCTCTCATTTGCAAAGTGTAACACGGGAAATTCAACAGAAGCAGTGGGTGTTTAAAAACCACAAGACCTGTTGACAACAAGACAAGTTGAAAGCATAAATAGTTCAACTTTCTGAAATGTTTTTTTTTTGTCTCCTCCCACCCTTTGACTCACAGTGTAACAATATCAGCGTTGGCACTCTCTACTGCTATGCTGATCGGGTCTTTTTGGCTGATGTCCTTTTTGTTGTAGTCAGCTCCTCTCTTTAAAAACAAACACACCAGCCTGGCACAACACACACACAAACACACACAGGTCAAACGCTAGGAACTGCATTTTGTCTATTAAACTAAATTCCATTAAAGTTAGATAACCCATATGTTTTATAGCGTGTGTAGGCGAGTGTGTACCCTGTATGTCCCAGTATAGTAGCGTGGTGTAAGGGTCCTCTTCCGTTTGAGTCGGCCTGGTTTACATTAGCGCCGTTCTGCAGCAGGAACTCACACGCTGCCAGAGAATTCTGCAGAGACACGGACACATCAATGTCCCCAGTGCCTTATAACCTAAATAAGCTAAGGTGTGTACATGCATATGTGTGTATGTTAAACAGTGCCAAACAGTCCACACTACACCATGCACTTTCACACTGGTCAAATGTCAGTGATAGTTCCCGTTACACCACACTTGCACAGCCCACATTGTGTTCTTTCTACTCTGCTTATAATGCCGATACCACAAACTGCAGAACTAGGTACATGCACATGCACATACTTATAAACACTTGCTCCCACGTTCACGCACACTTACCACGGTTGCGGCCTGTATGAGAGGAGTTTTGCTTTCCTCAGCCGTGTTAACCCAGTTAACATCTGCTCCATGAGCTAGAGCATCAGCCATAACGGGAAAATGCTGAAGTGCTGCAGAACGGTAGAGCAGAGCGCCAGGGTGAAGACCGCTCAAATCCTCCTCTTCTTCCTCATCTGCTGACACACATAATAAAACTGAGTTACAGGAAGTCTTCTGCATGAGTTTTTGGAACATCATTATTTAAATGTTATGAAATGTGAGTATATGTACATCATCAATTCTGTATACTGTGTAGAGTGGGGGGAAAAAAAAATCTATTTCTTGAAATGCCTCTGGATTTCAAAACAGTGATGCCTCAGAGCAAACATCACAGGAATCCATATTTCTATATTCTTTTAATAACTACCAAACCTCTGCCACTTTCCGAAATACTCCAGCAGGTCCCAAATCAAATGATTTAATAACTCCACTACTGCTGCAACTCCAAAAACCACGACACTGCCTTGTACACTTATTATATGATGGATGTGTATTGGATGTTCTCTCCAGTACAAATGGCTGAGAAGTACAAGGTAGAGACAAAATCTACCTTGTTTACTACCAACACCACATTTAGCATATCACCTGCCTGTACAATGCAAATATTTGAGGTCATTTAAATTAGTTGCTATTTTTACTGCTTGTATGTTTCGGTCCAGAGCAAATGTATACAATAGCTATTATAAGAAATAGTATTACAGCTCTATTCGAGTTGAATCTAGTCTATGTAGTTAGTAAGCATGAATTTAAAATATCATACTCAAATAGTTTCCTAATCACAGATCTTTCAAATACATAACACAGTTACCCACTTGTTACTCTAAAAAACCCATCAACCATTTTAAGCTTCTCTGTGTTAAAGCATACACACAAATATTATTAAGTTGTTATCACTTAATTCAGCTAAAATCTACAGCAACATTTAGAATAATACAGCTTTCCTTCTGTTGCAGTCTTTGTGCTCAAGTGAACTGACCGATGGCATTTGTGCTCCAAATCATTTTGCACGTTTTTCCTTAGGTGAGCTCAACGTGATTTCATTATTATTTGTCTGAAATAACGGGATAATGCATTTTCTCTTGGTCAGGTTGGTATAAAATAGAAATAGTGAACACATGAACGGTGTTTTTCACTGAAAAAAAAAAATGATGAGTATACTTTTTTTTTTTTGGAACTTACTTTTCCTGTGGAAATACTGGAAAAAAAAAGTAGAACAGATTTGCAAGCTTGCAAATAGTGCATAGTTTGCATTAAACTGCATAAGTTCTTGTGAGAGTCCTAAATTAGAGATCTACCAGTTCAAATGGGAAGATTCCTATAAACTTAACTTCATTTGCACTCCATTAGAACACAGAGGACATAAGAGATATAGTGAGCAGGATGGTACATTGTAATCATGTGTCTAATAAATGTTAAATGATCAACAGAGGTATTTTAATTCTTTAGAAATATAATTATTACAAAAAAATTGTCATCTTGGTCATGACCTGAGCTTCCCACTCCTCACAGGTTTTGGTCTGAACTTTGACACAAAGCGTGACAAATGCAAAACCAACTAATTCCCTTTTTACATACATAACAATAAAAAAAAGGCAGTTTGTCTGTGTGTGTGTGTGTGTGTGTGTGTGTGTGTGTGTGAGAAAGACCTTTATGAGAGCCGGTACTGTTCATGATTTCAGTTGGAGTCAGACCTGCAAAAGACATCACATGAAATTTAGTTTAGCTTGACCATTTGTCTTAAGGCAAAACAAGCAGATGATAAATTTTCCAACCCTCAGGAGGATTAGATTTTAATTTCACCAGGTTTTGTTTGTGTTGGACACAAGCTGGGATGCACACAATAAACAGCCAACCGTATTCTCTTTACCTCTCTGCACTATTTTACATAAAACACAGTGTATTTATATACACGTGTGTGTGTGTGTCTAACCTGTGTTCCGTGCCAGGGTGGCTCTGTTGGGTTTGGGTTTGAGGGGAGGACGTTGGGTTTGTTTGTCTTGTGTTGTTGCTCGATGACGGCGTGCGCTGGAGCGACGCAGTGGTGTCCCACGCCCTGTTTCAGGAAGCTTGTGGATGAATTTTTTCTCCACATATTTTGAACGTATCCACGACTCTTTATCCTGCCTGAGGAAATGATAGAACAGTGCTCCATTTTATATTCTCATACAGCACACTGATCGGCATAACCGACACTCATCCTCGACTATAACAAACTCTTGCTCACATTCATGCATCTGATTTATTCTTATGCAGGTCAGAAACAACCTGCATCACTGTTACCTGTCATTCCTCTCTGATGTGCATGCAGGGAAGGAAAGCATAAAGACATTAAGGGTTTGATTTTTGGTTGGTATTTTTTTAGGAGACTAATGAACATCTTGTAATGTGTGTGAGGAGACAGCAGGGGGCAGTGTAACAATTCATGACATGACGAGAGTTACAGCATGGTCATGTCTTGTCTTTAAGAAACTGATATATGCTTTTATTTAAAGCGACTAACTACTTAGTTAAGCAGATGAAGGAGCAGAGCCTTGCTCAGCCTGGTAATGGTGGGATTTGCGTACAACATTCTGCTTAGTAGCCCAAAGTTTTAACCACGGAGCCACCACTATAGCTTGATGAAGAAGAAGCGAAGAAGAATTAACGCTCTTATCACCATATTACAGCACAGTGGAACTCTTTTCCCCAGCTGAGTGCAGAGGCGGCTATGATACCTTTCTCACTTGGCCAGCAGCGACACCTTTGTGGTGCTGGGGCTTGAACCTCAACCTTCTGACCACAGCTTGCAACATCTAATGCCAAATAACCCATACCATAACAATGTACTGCATTTAGTTATCAAAAACAGACCTACAGCATCTCAGCTGGTAAACTAAGCTATATATCAGCATGATTCCTCACGTGTGTCTTCTGATATCCACCATTTTTCGAAACGATCTGCTTTTCTAACACACTGAAAGGCGCAGCAGTATTCAGCAACACTCCCATCGAGTACAATGCGAAACTATGAAAGTTCTGTTTGAACTGCTTAATGTCTCTTCAAAATCGACGTTATCTCAGACCTTAAAAATCTTAAATATGTAACCTCTAGAGTCACATAGGACATGATGTTCCCACCCCACAACCTCCAAAGGTATAATGAAGCAGGAAAGACACTCAACAAGAACAGATTCAGATTATTAAAAGTATATGCTTTAAACCACTATGCATTTTATTGAGTAAAGGTTTGTGTATGGCTGGAGAAGTGGAATATAAAACAGGATGCGTTACATACCTGGGACTGGAAGGGTGTGGTTTCTTTATCGTGATCTCATCAATGCGTGCCTCGTAGATCCGGTTAATGGCAGCGTTTCCCAACTCACACATCAGCTACGCAGGGAAAGAAAGAGAAACGAGACAGGGAAGAGAGTGGGTGTGGGAAAGTGTGTGAAGGTGGCAATAATCATGCTCCCACTTCATAAACTGACATGAAACTGTGAGAGACAAAGTGGTCCATGTGCGTGTGTGTTTTACTTTTATGAGTTCCGGCTCCCATGAGTCCAGAGTTAGAGAGCGTACTTTCGAGAAATGGACACCCAGACTCCTAAAGAGACAGAAAAGATATCTGATGAGTTGTGTAGCAGTATAAATGCATAAAGATTTTTAATACAGATTTCATGCATTTCTACTGTAGCTGAGCAAAGGCACAAAGATAACTGAAGCATTTGCTTTAAATGGTTACTTGTTTCTGGGTTGTGCATGTTTTTAGCTGCATAAAGGATGTAGTCAGGGATTTTTGTGAAGTAAAGCTAGCTGATTGAAACCCAAACAAAAACAGTCGCTCTATTCAGTTTCAGATTAGAACGCCTCAATGCTACTGCAAGACCCAGAGCTTTCTGAACGGACAGATGAGAGGATTGACAGGCAAGAACAGACACCTCCTTCTCCTGTATATTTGTGCTCCAAATTATTTCTTTAGCCTATTTAACAGTATCTGGGCCATCAAAGAAGCAAGAGGGGTTTTTTCAACTGGTATTTTGTTGACTGATGCGGCATAATCAAATGTGAAGTAAATGAATTATTAAAAAGAAGTTGTATCTTCAACATAGTCTTCGGTCTGTATGATAGCTTATGTGAAAAATACTACGTTAGTAAAATACTACATTTCCTTTTATTCCTGGAGATATTTTTCCATTTACGAAAACTGTAAATATCCATTCAACTATTTCCTGTGCTGCTTATCCTACACTGGGAAACTGGAGTCTATCCCAGGGAAGTCTGGGCTCAAGGCAGGGGACATCCTGGATGGTGTGATAACCTAGCACATGGCACAATTACACACACACACACACACACACACACACACACACCTATTCACACACTACAGACAATTTAGAAATGCCAATCAGCCTGCAACACATGCCTCTGAACTGGGGGAGGAAACCCACAAAGCATGGGGGCAACAAGCAAACCCCTGACCAATAATCCACTGTAAAATATCGTTATAAAAAATTTGCCTGCATGTTTCAACCCTAGAAAGCATGCACATATATGAGTAGTATCTTGCCCTTTAGACGTGTATGATTTGTGTATCTTTTACCTGTGTATTCCAGAGCAGGTGATACAGAGTGTTATGCCCAGGTTAATGGAGGCCCAGTCCGGTCCTGGTTCTCCACAGTCACAGCACTGGCTGTTCCCAGGTATAGCCTGCACCTCCTCCAGGGCTTTATAGTCCTTCTGCTCTCCAAAACCCAAATTCACACTGCCTGCTGACACGGAGCTGCAGCGTTCCCTCTGTCACAAACACAAACATAGTGTATAATCATCATACACCTACATACTGACACAGGCCACAGGAAACAAGCTCGTATCTACTAATCTCTTATTTACAAAAGGTGTCATAAGGTGTTGTACCAGTGAACCAGTTAAAAACATTCAACAAGCTATTCCTCTGAAAGGAAAGAAGTAAACAAAAAAAAAAGAAAAAGCTAAAATACATTTCAGTGAAGCAGAACCTGAGGTACTTCCCCAAATATGCTGCAAATAAATAGTTTTTTATTTTTATTTTTATAAAGCTGTTAAGGCCCAAAATTAGAAACCAAATGCATGCCTGCAGGACATTCTGAGAAGTGTATTTATAGGTTTTTATTCATTTGTAAACAGTACAAATTTAACCAAATTCAGATTTAATTAATACTTTATTCATAAACTCATAGTTTAGCCACAGATTTGCCACAGAATCTAAGAGAGATTCTGAACAAATAAACTGATCATAAGCAGACTACAGAGAACTCAAATCTTAGTATTTCTGAGTTTTACCTAATAGCCCTGACATGTGGTTGATTTATTCAAGACATTACACTCAGGTCAGCGGTGACCTTTTGTATACAACTGAGCCTTTTTTTGGAATAATAAAATACTAACAATCCTATAAAGATCCAAATTCCCATTAAGACATGTTGACCAAAAAACATACTTTATACTATACTTGACAAAAGATTTTCCCTCATCTTTATTAATTATACTACCTTCTTATAATTATTGACGATATTGAGCGTCATCACTACTAATACACTACTAAACTACAAATCAGACATTTTCAGGTTAAAATATTATGCTCACACACTGACCAGAAAAAAAGAGGAATAGGGAAGCTCTGAGGAGAATTTGTATAAGCTCACTGTATAATCGGATTTGACCATGTATTTTAATAAATGTGACAGCTAAGGGCTATAGAGTGTGTAGCAAATATCAAGAACAGTATGATGTCTAAAAATATTAGTATAATCAACTGAATGTTTTTAATTATTTGTTCAAAATCAGCTTAACACCTTTATAAGCAGGAGTGTGTGTAGTTTATTTTGTACATTTTAAGTAAAAACCTTAAGGAAATTGAACGAACCAATAGAGTACTATTTCATGTGCTATTTTCATTTAAACATTTACTTTAATATTGCATTTCATGACATACACTGCTACCTCATTTACTAGTTAAAGGTTAATAAATGATTTGTCTGTCACCATAAATCACCATGCCAAATAGTAAGCGAATACTAACTAACATGATTACTCTGTAATTAAAATGATATGGAAAGAAGCCTAGGAAATGTCCCTGATGTTAAGAATGTTTAAAACACTTAGTCCAATACTTAGATACTTAGCTGCTTGTTAGAGGAGTAACATTTGTTCTACTAAACTTCTATTAGTTGAATTAATGTTGACCTGTCACTGTCACACTGTCACAAATTGGGAAATAAGAATGATGTAACAGAATAATGTTCCACCTATTTTGCAGAAATCACAAGTTTGACCCCAGATAATGCTATAGCTAGCCATTTCTGGGAGCCAAGGGAGGAAAATAGTCAGAGGAAACTTTTCTGTGCTTTCTGGCTTAGAGATTAGAGATGGCATTACTTTCTCTCCTTGTCAGTCAACGCATGTGGAATAGGGAAAACAAAGCTTTCATTTGAGTGTGGTATACTTCCCCATGACATCGCCTAAGGAGCAGTTAAAGTGGCAGTTGGAAAGTGTGGTGTGTGTGTGTGTGTGTGTGTGTGTGTGTGTGTGTGTGTGTGTGTATCTTACAGGGCTGCATGTGTCCTCTCTCCTCTCCTGAAATGCTGAAGCAATGCTGTTCTGCACAGCGCTCATCCAGCCTTGCTGCTGTCGCTCTGAATCTGCTTGCAATAGACAGCTCCTACTCACACACACGCACAAAACATAAATTTGGGCTCATTACATGCACACATGAACACTTCAGGGTGAAAAAAACGAAGCTACAGGCACTGTATGCATGTACAGATACACCATTTACAATTGCAGCAACACTTGTCCATCTGACACCATAAACCGACACTTTAGCAAACAGCTCATCGAACACACAAACACTCACTTGGAGGGTGAGACGACTTCAAAGCAGAACCTTCTCTCCTGTTCAGCACACGGTTTCACTGTGCACAGGCGCAAGTCTTCCACCACCACAGTGGGGTTCTCCTAAAAATAGAAACAGAAAAACCAACATTTGTGTGTTTAAAGTCAAGTCAAACAGACCTCTGATATTATTCGATACCTGTACATACACACAGGCTGTAGGAACAATTAAAATAGGATTTTCTATAGAATTATTTGTGGCATGTTTTGTGCAAACATGTGATACCTACTTTGAATTTCTTTTGATAGACCAGTTGGTTTTTCTGAATGGAAAACCAGCGCCTACAAAAATTAGGAGATGAGATAGCAAGCAATCATGAAATATGTTCCAATATGACCATATTTGGGAATATAAGAACAATCTGGTGCCAATGGCAATATTGAGAACCACAGAACATTCACTAGAAACATTTTAAACCTAGACAAGTTACAGCAAAGAAATAATTACCACCATAACGAATTTACAAATGTTAATAATAACAACTTCTATGAGGCATGTAGGTGATAGCAAACGAAATGCAGCGAGAAGTGGACTTGTGCTGCACCTGCTCCAGGTTTTGAAGGCATTGCTGGCTCTCTTGTACAGGTAACCCTCCATGGCAATTCCACTGGATGCGTCTGGACTGAAGTCCAAGACTGATTCATCATACGATTCATCCTGATTAATAAATATGGCCCAAATATGTTACCATGATTTGATTTGATACACATTACTTGAATAATGGACACTGTTTATTTGGTGTGTCTTTCTGTGTGGCTACCTTTTTCTTGATGTCACCATGTCTCTGCTCCATGTCCCTCTTATCTCTTGCAGAGTTTAGAACTAGTTGTGTGTACTAAGAGACACATGCATGCATGCATACATACACACACACACACACACACAGAGAGAAAGAGAGTATAAAATGCTACTGATTCAAAATCAGTGTTGTTTAGGAAACAGCAATGGTGCTATATTATATTCAACTGCAAGTCAAAAGAATTTGGCATTTAATACTTCCACAAACAGGAAGCAGGAAGTGTTGACACTTGGCTTCCTCTCCAGGTCAACAGGTTTGTGAGGCTTATTGCTCATATATTTTCATGAATATATTTTCATAACCCTATTGTGAAATTCTACAATTTCAGCTCTTGAAACTCGATGATCATTGAAATTATGATTTGTTTTACTTGTTGTCCCCCAATTCCAGTGAGCAAGGAAGATCATTTCCTGTGAAACATGCAAAATAGTATCTCACTTGCTGTGTCCCAATTCACCTAATTATACTATGCACCAAAAGTAGGTACTTTTCATTGTGAAATGGGAAACGTACATACATTTGAGTGCGTAGCCAAACAGCATGCGGGTACTGAGACACACTAACACGCCATGTAATGGAAGAGAGCGTTGCCTAGTTACACACACTGTCACAGCAAACAAACTCCTCTTCATTGCATTTTAGCTTCTCTTCAATTATTATTCCGGATACTATATCATTTCAGCCTTGCACAAGGAGTTGTGGAAAATGTGTAATATTAGCTGAAAATGTGTGCACACTTTAAAAAGTCTACCATAAATAACAGAGCATACAGGTACCTTTGGGATCTTCATTTCAACATACCACACACTACTCCTGAACTCGTACACCATGTAGGACAGACAGTATATATCCAGGATATTATAAAGCCATTCTATCCAATTATTTTTGTTTTTTCTTTCCATTCTGTCTCGCAAGGGTAATGTTATAAAATTGACATGTTCTCTCTCTTCAATGCCATCCACCTCAATTACAACCTTCTTTTCGACCTTTTGCAGACTTATTTTTAAAGCCATCTATGTCTAAAAGATGAAGCACCATAATATAATCCTCACACTCAGTCTGTCACCATTTCCTGTGTAGGCAGGAAGTTTTGTAGCAGGTTTTGTGGTTTTCACAGGCCAGTACAAGGTGACTGTGCTTCCTGTCTCAAACGACTCACTTCTTAGATAACCACCCCTGTAGAAAACACTTCAGTAGAGAAGACTGTTGTCGAGTTGAGAGGGACTTAATGCTTTTGATTTAAAAGCTTTAAAGTAATGGCTAATATGGACTTTAAACATGGCCTGCTTTATATCAGATTTCATAATAATATATGAGCTATTTATTTGAAATAAGTAAAAACAGACTAGAAATTAAGCAACATCCATTAATGTGAGGTACATGACAGTGTAGGGTGATATTTTCCCAGTCCTAATTTATATTATGGGAAATACCCAAGTGGTAAAAAGTTTCCTGCTTCTGCTGCTGCTGCTTTAAGCCTTCTGTCAACTGTTTCCATCCATCTTTATGCCATATCAGATAAAGAAATGACATCTGCCTCCAAAAAACTCAATTTCATTGTATAAAAATTAGATTGATGTATAATCTGTATGTAGGTTGACTAGTTCTGCTTCTAACCTCATTGCTTAGTTGCTTACGATACTCCTCCAGTTCTGTGAGGGACTGATGACCCTGCTGGAAGAACGCAGCCTGGGTTTCCATCAGCGAGAGCATCTGTTTCATAAACACACACACACACACACAGATAGATTAGGTTCTAATGAATTAGGTTATTTCTCTGGGCAGATTCAGTTCCTTCTATAATTAGGAAACATTAAAATTAGTAATTACTAGATGAAGAAACATACCGCCATCAGAATATCAGTCTTCTTCTTGGACTCAATAACATTAATCTAATTTGGAAAGAGAGAGAGAGAGAGAGAGAGAGAGAATACATAAGGAAAGTGGAACAGGAAAAAAAGAATAGTGATAGAGTCAATGTACCAGAAAAATTATCTACACAAGACAGCTGTGGTTTTAGCATTTATCAATCATGTAGCTAGTGTGATTTCGCCTCAGTCCTTTGACAGAGGTGTAACTTATCTAAGATTTTCTTACACAAATGCACATACAGTTGGAAGTCTGCATAATTTTATTATTTGCCTATCTGTACATGTTAATGTGTGGACATTCGCTTAGCTACTAGGCGAGGGGAAATATCAGCATCATGAAGTATCATTTTCAACTGCAGTTCAACATGGTTTTGTGTTTGTCAAACAATATAGATAAATAATGAACAGAACAAAACTACACACACACACACACACACACACACACACACACACACACATACACACACACATACACACACACATACACACACACATACACACACACATACACACACACATACACACACACATACACACACACATACACACACACACACACACACACACACACAGCGAAAGCCTTACTGAATGTTTGTCAATGTTCCAGCCTCTTGCTGTCGTGGTGCATGCTCTCATACGCTGGTTAAAATTTAAAGATGGTGAAAGTGCTAACAATCAGAGTTTACAAGCTTACAACCACTCTGCGGGCAAAAGCACTGAAAATCCCACAGGATTAACAAACTGCATATGATCATAGTTTGTATTTACTAAACGAGTGAATGAAAACACAGAATGTTCCATGCAGGCAATAAAAAGTGATGCTGAGCGGCCTAAAATGTGCTGCATGGAGTGCTGTTTCTGGCATAAAACGGGGTTAATCTGCCAGCATGAGGTACCTCATTTGTGTCAACTGTCATGCAAGTTGTACAGGATGTAACTATAAATGTGTCATCGAGCTCTATCTATATATGAAAATCATGCAAACCTCTGTAGTGATACGGTGTGTAATTAGATTAGACCATTTCCAACAGGCATCCGAATCTATAGATCAGTGAATGAAACACATAGTAGCGAATATAGTACACTAAGTAGGCACTTAAATGCCACTAGGTTAAACCTTACAATCAGAGGATGAATCAGATCAGAAACTGTGAGGTTTAAACGAAATAAAAAAAACACCTCTGAACTCTGTGATATTTACATGACCCCTGTGCTGCCTAGAAATGTAAAGCTTAAAACACTGTTGTAGGTAAATTAATAAAAAGCAACCTTAAACATTGAAGTGTATGATAATTTTTTTTTTTGCTGCTTCAAAAGGCAACACAATTTTTACCCTTCATGGCTTGTGAATATCTGGATAAGTGTGTACCTGCAGTACATAGTCCAGAGTCCCTGATCTGAAGGCTTTACGGGCATGAGTTAAGGCCTGACTGGCCTCCTCAACCTCATGCAGCTTTCCCCGTGGGGCTTGAGCATTCTTTCCCAAAGCTGCGTCCAGAGTCTCGCTGCTGCGCTCAAATTCCTTACGTGCATCTTTAAAGCGTTTGACATCACTGAAAAAGACAGAAGGTTTCATGTACTCTATTAATGTAGGCTGCTAAAAGAGGCTGACAATAACCTGATGCCACTGAGCATGACTGGATATGTTCTCAGAGAATGACTGGTGAGATGGGACTAAAAACCTTACATGCCTAGATTTATGTGCATGAAGTTCAGTTTTCTAACACACCATGATCAAACATCATGTGGCTTTCGTTGAACCAGGCACAGTGCAACAGAATGTATGGATATAATTAGGTTGGGACTAAAGCATATGGTTTCTCTGACATATTGTTATATGATTAAATCACACTGATCAAACATTTGTGCAAGATCAGCGGCGTAGTAATCGTCATCATCAGCTCTCAGTGGGGGGTTTCACCACATCAGCATGACTCATGAACACCCTTCAGCGTGCAATATCCATGCATCTCATGTGTTACATATGAACAAAGCTTTTCAGACCCACTCTGTTGTCTACTATTCTGTATTAACGCCATTAAACTTTCAGAAGGTTACTCACTCTTTCACAAAACTCTGCAGCTTCAGTTTCACTGACTTCTGTGTGCTTTCAATGAGCTCCTGGCAGGACAGAGAGGATGAGACAGAGGAACAGAAAAGGGTCAGTGAATATTGGGACACATCCTGAGACCGAGCACACATATTTGTTCGTTACCATCAGCAACAGTGAAAAGGAATAATGTGTGTGTGTGTGTGTGCATGTGTGTGTGTCTGGCTTTACCTCCTGAGCCATAAGGATGTTGTTCAGCGTCTTGGAGAACTTATCCAAACAGCTCTGCAAGTTTTACCACAAGCAGACAACAAACCAATTACAGAGACCTAGACTCTCACTGACAACACTTTACATCATTACAAAATACTCCATAAATTAATCACATACAAACAGGACAAGGAGCGTCCGTTTTTATAGTTATTTCCTCTGTTACGTTTCCTGCAAATTATGTGCAAAAACCATACTGACCAAACATTTGGTCATAGTCACATTGCTAAAGTTCCTTTTCTTGCTAATAACAACGAGTGATCATATCCTTATATGCTATTGCGGGCTACACTATGTGGTTAAATTTAATCAAGCATTTCCATGATGTCTGGGGTTGCTGTGGAATGTGTGAGGGGCCAAACACTAAAGTGGTTGCGCATGCCGTGCAAAAAAAAAAAAAAAAAGAATGCAGCAAATCCCCAGTTCAGACTGATTTGATAGAAGGTAGTGACCTCTAGCTAAAAAGAAGCGCTCATTTTTTTCCATGCATGAACATTCTAACCCAGCTTTGCAGAGTAAGCGTTCAGATCACTCACCCCCATGGTTGTGTCTCCAGAGAGATGAAATCCAAGTTCCCTGAGTCCATTTACAAAGCTCTTACTGCTCTGGCAATATGCTCGGCCTGCTTCCAGCATGGCGTTACACTGCTTCACCAACTGTACACACCCAAACACAAACCCTGTTATGTTTTCTGTTACATATGTGACCCACAATGAAATCTGACTGCGGTATCTCATGTACAGTGCATTTAGAAAGTGTCCCCTATGGTTACTTTGCTTTTTTGCTGCTTTGCAACATGAAATTTAATCATATTGGAATCTGATTTTTTTTTTCCTCTTTTAGTCCCTATAGAAATCAAAATTAAAGTATTTAGATGTCATCTGAATTATTTGAAAATTATTTGTTTTACTGTTTGCATCACTTTGCTTGTCTGTGTTAGCTTCATAAAATTAAAATTCTACCAACAGTTTTGAAACTATTATTAAACGTACAGCAGGCTGTCAGCTAGCATGTGCATTGGCTGTGGTTTCTGTGAGACCTATATTCACTGTCTGAACAAAAAATAATCAAAATATTTCACCATATCGTGTCTGAAAATTCTGTTACCCGATATTATGACTTTCTTGTTCATAGAGCTGTATTTAATCACACAGGGTTGTTGTATTGAATATCAGCACAGCAATGTCTCTCCTGCAGCTAATCGCAACTATCTGAACTCGTCCTGCTCAGAAGCAACCCTCAGAGTATGACGCCATGACTATATGATGTGTCTAATCGCAGGAATGGTTACCTTGGTGACTGTTTATCATTTCCGTCAAACATTATGATTTTATACCGAATGCCTCGACTTTAGTCTCATCAGACCACAAAACTATTTTCCAAAAGCTCTCAGCTCTTCCATTACAGCCTTCCTCAGCTCTCTAACCCCATCACTATTGTAACCGGACTCTTGGACACTTCTCTGACAATTGCTCTTTCTGTCCAAGCACTAATTTTACCATTTTCTTGGTTAGAATGGATTTCACAGTGCATCTAATAAGGTTTGTGATGCGTGAACCTCCCCTTTCATCTTCAATCCCTCCTTGTTCTTGAAGCTTCACAGAGAGTTCCTTAGTCTTCATGACAGCAGGACTAGTCTGATCTGCCATTTTAGCTGCGAGTACTCTATGTCAGAGGCATTTATTGCGCAAGCATAGACAGGTGCTCCTCGTTTCACGTATTTAATGTGAGGTTTTGATATAATATACTAGTCCTAACACAGGTTGCTAAAAGAAGAAAGACTTATCACATATCTGATGAGCATCACTTTAAAAAGATCTCTCATTCTAACATACTTACAACTGATATTGCAATTCAGCAAAAAGTGAAAAAAACAACACTTCAGGGGGGTTGGATGAATACTGTCTAGAAGCACTATATGTAAATTTAAATAAAAAATATCTCCCTGTTCTCGCCCACTAATTTCCTGTGCTGTTCCACATTTTTAGTTGATCGTACACAGAAGTGTTATGTTTCATTTTTAGTGTAATTGTAGTAGTCATGAACCATATGCTGTAATATCTTAGGAGGGGTTTTGTTTGTTGAAAGTGGCTTAGGAAGACAGATGCCTTTACAATTGCATAAAACTTGGCTAAAACTAAAAATTTAACAACCCCATCTGAAGTTTTTTGAGCATCTGCTCTATGTCTTCTATGCAGCTAATGACTATTCGTGCATAATCTTGGAAAAAAACAAGCAGTTTTAAACAGGGTCATTGAAAGATAAGTTTTCATAGAAACTGAGACAAAATCCGACACACACATGGCCACAGACAGGTGCATGGGCACAATGACATCTTAGACAATATCCACTATCTGACATAAGACTGAAATTATTAACTTTTATATTCCAAAAATGGAAGTTCAGAAAGTCAGTGTGTCCTTCCTGAGATCTTTCACCAGAATCTTGATGAGGAATTGAATGAAAGTTGGTTAAAAGCCAATGAATTAGTAATTCCTCTTTCAGTTCATGTAAACACCGTTTGAATACTATCTCTCTTCACTAAACTCAGCCAATGGGAGTTGTAGGAAAGGAATGAGGGGAAGAATGATACTTCTCTTAAAAACAGCTATTTGACAATAGGAACACTATATTTTATTAAGATTCCAGTTGACTGTTCTTTATTAAAACAAAACGATGCCGATCATTCCTATGTCACAGAGTCACTCTGACTTGCTCCGTGTCTCCACCTCACCTTTTCGAGACGTGTCTCCAGTTCATTCACATCCCCCTCCACTGACTCAATGGCTGCCCTGATGACAAAAAAACCACAGTAAGCATATATAACTACAGTTCTTTCTTCTCTTTCTCTCCCTCTCTCTCTCGCACACACACACACACAAAATGTTCAAGCAATTCAGCACCTTTACAGAACAATTCAAAACACAACTGCTAAATCAGGGATGACTGCTATGTGTTTGTTTCTATGTACAATTAGCATATATATGTGTGTACATAAGAGAGAGAGAGAGAGAGAGAGAGAGAGAGAGAGAGTGAGAGTATCTCCTGTCATCTAACTTGCACATGGGTTTTTGAATTTTTACACAGTTCAGACCCTGTGGCTTCCGCTAGTACTTTCACTCAGACACACAAGCAAAGAGCAGAACAGGCAAGAAGAAACAGTGCCTTGTTATTTTCTCTGCAATGTACAGACCTATAGGTTTTTAGACAAAAACAGGATAATATCAAGATAAAATAAATCTGTGATGGTGCGCCTGATTACACAATCCCAGAATCATAATTATTAACTATGCCGTTTTTTACTGCATTTCATACACCACTGAGCTCGAGAGGGACTTGAAGTTTCTGTAGAGATCCACCCCTGAAAACACACTTCCTGTCTCATGTTTATCATGTTGGTATCGCTTCACTTCCTGTCTCTCCCATCCCCCACACTGGCATCACCTAGCAACGGGAGGCAGCACTTTATAGTGAAGTGGGCCTGGATTTTGTTTGTCTGAGGCTTTTCTTAATCACTATCCCAATCATTTAATTTTTCCTGTCTAAAGTGGCGGTGACAGTGTGTATGTACAGTGCATTTGATGTAAATCTCTAGGTGGTTTTGTTTGGAGTGACACAAAAAATGCAAAACACTCATAACCGAACAAATAACAATAGAGTAGAATGCAGAGAGAGATATGGAAAGAAACATCCAGAGTGAGATATGGAAAGAAACAGAGCGGGAAAGAGCAAGCGTGTGAGAGTGCGAGAGAGAGAGAGCGAGAGAGAGAGAGAAAGAGAGAGAGAGAATTTCTGCCTGGCTGTGGCCTAGTTCTCTAACCCACTCCACCCCTTCTCTAACTGTTTCTCATTGCTACATGCATCCCCAGGACTGTACACTCACACTTTCCACTGTCTAAGTCCACCAGCCAAAAAGGAAAAAGTGAGGCGAAGGTGGGGGGCAAAGAGAAGAAAACAATTTGCTTCAGCAAGGTCTACAGATAATGATCAATGCAAGCAAGACAGAAATATATGGTGGTAGTTATAATGTCACCATCATTTGAGTGCAATACAGCCCCACCCTAAACAACAACCTAGTGTCAGATCTTCCCAAAGTCATCCTCTCTTTGGCTCAGATAAACCTATAATTTCACTAAGCAGGGATGAGAGAGTTTAGCCTTAGTTTTTGCTCCCTTCCACTGAAGAAAATATGCTTTCAGGGGGGAATGCTTGGCCAAAACTAGTTAACAATATGCTGTGCATCCTTCTCCTAAAAATAGAAAATAGCCAATTAAATCGTTGAGCCGGGACAAGATCCTCTTTCTTGTAATCAGTGCTGAGTCAAAGACTCGTGTCCTTACAATCCCCTTCATCCCCCATTCATTCCTCAAACCAAACCCAGTCTTTCCAGCGCCGGGAGGTCTGGACAACTTAATATTTGCCTTTCACTCCACTGTAATCTCAAGTTTAAGACAAACAGCCCTTGCAACTTTCAGCAGGTTTTGCGCTCCGAGGTTAAAATGTATCACGATAACAAGTTTTGAATATCTGCAACTAAAGATTAACCAAGAACTAAAAGCACCATCACTTTAATGGCTTACCTGAACCTGGGGGAGTCCTTTAAACACTCTTCAAAATCCATCTTGACAGTCATTTTGCCAGTGGAAACATATAATTCACAAAACCCGATATTATTATTCCTTCTTGTGTCATGAGCTGTACAAGCCTGAGCTGTCCCTTTTTTTGTTTGCGGTGAAGAAATCTCACTCCCAGCAGTTCCTACTAAACTCCGTGCAATAATGTCGCTTTCATTATAAGCTCTCTGAATTAATTATACAGAGGCATTTGGACAATATACCGCAAATCCCCGACGACGACACTGATGTGCAAAGTTCATATTTCTGAAACAATACTTTTGTACTTCACCTTGCGATCCATGCGTCCGAAATAAATTAAAAAACCAACCGCAACATATATGCATTCATAAAACTCCACTTATTATATAAATAGAAATAAATAAACGTCAAGTGCAAGTCGTCACTGAAGTTTTCGCTTTCCTATCCAGCGCGCGTGATCTGTCTCTCCATTGGCCGCTAAAGTTCCGAGTATTTAAATAAGCTAAATGCGTAAAAACATTTATCGCGTTGATATTTTTAAAATCTAGCTTAAAAAGGGCAGAAAAAAATAAGAGTAAAAAAATAAAACAATGATAGTGATGGCTCCTCAGGGAATAATTAAGGTCTCCAAGGCTTGACACTGTTCTCGCGTTCCTCTCTCTCTTTCTCTTGCGCCTCGGTAGGTCCGCCCCCCCAGCACGCGCTCCTCTTCCGGGTTTCGTGCTCCCACTGTAAGCTTGACGGTAAAACGGACATCATGTCATTAAACCTCAAAAGAAAAGGGACGACTAGGCCAAAAACTGCTGCGAGATTCTAAACACCATCGTTTTACACCTCTGGCTGAACCTTTAACTCATCATCATTATTTGTATATTTATGTTATTTCAGCTGTGACAAGCCCTAAGTGCTGAATCTGATACTTATATACCAACATTCAGAAGCTTATATGTCAGGTGATGCCAGTCCATGACACACACACACACACACCTTATCTTAACCAAGCCACCTACAGACCAGGACGAAACCAAGAGGCAAATATGCCCAGGGATCATGGAGCTGTGAGAAAACACTACCTGTGCTGTCATGTTGATGATCCACCACCCAAATATTTGGTCCTATGGTGGTCTCTTTTCTCTGATGGATGATCTGTCTACTGCAAATGGGCTACAGTCATTAGAGTAATCAACACGTTCTTAAATAAGTAATTTAAGATCATCTATATAGTGTTATACAGTGAAAGAGACAGTGAGTATAGACAGCAAGTAGGTGTACCTAATATCCTGGGAAGCAGGCTCTGTATACTGCCTGAAAGCATCTCTATACAGAAGCAAAAATCTATCTCTTATAATTGCTTTGGCACAGACTACAGTTGGCTTTAATCTCTTGAACTGTCGGGACAAGTTGGCTAACATCTCAGTGTGTAGTGTAGGCCTACTGGTTAAACCTGTTGTGCTCCACCTGACACCAAACACAGAGAATCCCCTGTGATTACAGAGGAGCTGCAGTAACACAGAGTACTTACAGCTGTTTAGAGCATGTAAAAACATGTGTACAAATATAAAATACAGAAAACACAAGAACACATAAACATTCGTCACATTTTAGGTGGTTCTCCTTGATTTGATGTGTATTACATTTAGGCATGTCTCTGTTAAATGTGTAAGAAACACACATGCACACACACACAGATATAGACACACACACACACAGACATAGACACATACACACACACACACACACACACACACACATATATACATATATATATATACATTGTAAAACAATGCTGAAGGCGGCTGAAATACACAATAATGTCCTTTGAACAGTTGATATTGAGATATGTCTGCTACTGATGCTCTGTAAAGCCTTCATAACGGCTCTAATCTGAGGTGCCCTTAATTGGTGATTTCTGAGGCTGGTAACTCTAAATGAACTTCTCCTCTGCAGCAGAGGTAAGTTTTAGTCTTGCTTTACTGGGATGGTCTTCATGTGAGCCAGTTTCATCATGGTGCTTGATGGGTTTTGCAAATGCACTTGACAATACTGTTCTTGCAAGAACTATTCCAGAACACCTGACCTTCGTGTCTTAAAATAACAACTGACTGTTTTTTGTTGTCATTACATATGGATTACTGAAGTCCATGTGTGTTATTTCATAGTTTTGAAATCTCCAGTATTGTTCTAGAATGTAGAAAATAAATCACTAAACAAAAAACATGGAATTAAAAGGTGTGTCCAAACTTTTGACTGGTAGTATAGATATATATATACAGGTCCTCTTTTTAGGAACACCTATACACCTGCTCATTCATGCAGTTATCTAATCAGCTAATCATGTGGCAAAAATCATGCAGATACCTGTCAAGAGCCTCAGGTAATGTTCACATCAAACATGAGATTCAAGAAAAAAAAATTGTTTACCATGGCATGAATGTTGGTGCCAGACTTAGGGTTTAGTATTTTAGAAACTGCTGAGATCTCCTGATATTTTCATGTACAACAGTCTCTAGAGATTTCACAGCAGGCTAAAACACCATGGTGATGAATGAGATCAGAGGAGAATGACCATGCTGGCTTGAGCTGAGAGGAAGTCTCAAATAAGGAACTCAAATAAGCACTTTTTACAACCATGCTGGGCAGAAAAGCATGTCAGCCTTCACATCAAATTTGGAGGTGATACAACAACAGAAGACCACACCAGGTCCCACTGCTATCATCCAAAAAAACAAGAATCTGGGGTTTCATTTTTTATTTTTATTCATTCATCAACATTAACTGAAGCTTGTGACTTGTATCTAATCTATGATTATATGCATTGCTGTCAAATGATTGGCTGATTAGATAACTACATGATTGTACAGATGTTTCTTAAAAGTGGATCATGAGTATATTGGTTAGACTATAATATATATTTTTAGTCATTTGTACAAATTGCTAATCTAGTTGAGAAAATATCAGGCACAATATTATGACCTGTGACAGGGGTGGGTGGGATATATTAGGCAGCAAGTGAATTGTCCTCAAAGTTGATGTTAGAAGCAGGAAAAATGGACAAGCTTAAGGATTTGAGCGAGTCTGACAAGGGCCAAATTGTGATGGCTAGACGACTGGATCAGAGCATCTCCAAAACTGCAGCTCTTGTAGGGTGTTCCCGGTCTGCAGTGGTCAGTATCTATCAAAAGTAGTCCAAAGAAGGAACAGTGGTGAACCGGCGACAGGGTCATGGATGGCCAAGGCTTATTGATGCACGTGGGGAGTGAAGATCCGTGTGATGGTCCGTGTGATCCGATCCAACAGACGAGCTACTGTTGCTCAAACTGCTGAAGAAGTTAATGCTGGTTCTGATAGAAATGTGTCAGAATACATAGTGCATGACGTGTCAGGGCTGTTTTTGGCAGCAAAAGGGGGACCAACACAAGATTAGGCAGGTGGTCATAATGTTATGCCTGGTCTGTGTATAAACGCAATCAAATCGCGCCATCTGGTGGTCATTGGACAGTTGTACAGTTTTTGCTACATGACAAGCAGTACGGGTTTACTATATAAAAAACAGCATAGTATTTGAGATGTACTGATTACATATTTTGCTATCTGTCTGGATCTTTACTGCGTCATTCACCATGAGTCTGAAAGCATTACGTAAATATTTCCACATCAGCATCGTGGACGGAAAGGGCTTTTATTTTCAAAACGATTTGGCCTTCCAAACGAAAAAATAAACCCTGGTATGATAAACATTATGTTTGTCTCTAAGCATTAACCCGGGCATTTCTTGATAACACTGGAGATATGCGCGTAAAACAAAACAACAACAACAAAAAAAAAAAAAAAACAAAAAAAAAAAACAATGATATTCACGCCCTGCTCTATTCTATTACTCAGTTGTTTTTGGCAGCTGCTGCATCCTGTTGCTGTTCATTTTCTTTTTCCTGAGTATCTGTGCGCTTCATACATCTCTGTTTTCTCTCCTCGAAGCTTTCAGATTTCTGTCAGCGCTCCAGCAGAGCGTCGTGTCTTCGTGGAAGGACGGGCGGGTTCTTCATGAGCTTTAACCATGTAACACGATGGTCATGAATGCGTGGCAAACGCAAGGAAACTACACATCTCAGGACGGGTTATAAGTGGATTTTTAGAGCGCGCGCTAGAAATTGAGTATGGGTAGCAATGGATAACTAAATATGCAGTAGTGTTTAAAAAGAAGAGGAGGAAGAAGAAAAACTCCAGTGGACAGCTCGGTGACTACGCATCTGAAATATGCATGTGAGATCCCTGAGATAAATCGCCTGAAGATTATGCAGTCGCGGAGAGTGGCTTTCACAAGGCGGACGTGAAAAACGCAGCGGAGTAAAAACGGAGAAGGAGTGCAGTCTAACGGAGAGCCAGTTCACGTCTCCGTGCTGCAGACTCGACATCCCTGACAGGCGGTGTATGTGTATGTGTGTGTGAGAGAGAGAGTGTGTGTGTGAGTGCAACCAACGCACGAGCATGTCAAACCGAAAGCACCGGGACAACCAGGAGATTTGCGCCCGCAAGGTCCGCGAGCTCGCGCAAACAGGCCCCAACAAACATTGCTTCGAGTGCGGCCAGCCTGGTGTAACTTACACCGATATCACGGTGGGCTGCTTCGTTTGCACATCATGTTCCGGAATGCTGTAAGTACCCGAACATTTATGCACAACCATCCTGGTGTGTTATGTCATCCACCAGATTACTGTTATATCGTCGCATAGGCGCACGAGTCTTGTAAGAGGATTATGCGTAATGCTAAGTTTAGTCCTATAGGCAACAGATCCGCACTTAAACCTGATCATGTAGTAGGCGACGTGCTGTAGAGACTATGATCATAGATAGGGCAAGCCCCCCTCTCACCCTGCCCTACAGTACCAGAGATTGGAGGATGATTTTTCAGTGTTAACGTCTTCATTCAAGCGGTAATTACTACTTTGTCGTTTTTTCCCCAGGCGTGCTTCTCCTGTGCAACGTTTCATTTCGTCACGGTTTCAGGTTTTGCATCATTAAGCTTTTATTTTCCTGCATGTTCAGCAAGCTCGCTTATAATGCAGCACAAGATTAGACACGCAGATTTCACGTTTTCCTTTCTGATCATGTCATGTAAAAGCTGTTTCACCAACAATAATCGCATCATGGCCTATTTTCACGGTTATGGATTTTTTTTTGTACCAGATTTCGTTATCTTATATGCTAATATATTTTTATTTCTTCATTTTCACGTCTGCATTTTAAAATCTAAAATCATATTGCCATCCTCCACGTCCCACACATCCCCAAAACTGTAGACGAATGCGACGTCACTTTTCCAGTTTAATACGCCTTCTTCCCGTTTTCCCAGCTACGTTTCAAAACCCAATCTAGTTTTTATCTCTCTGATTTCTTTCAGGAGGGGGCTCAACCCACCCCACAGGGTCAAGTCCATTTCCATGACAACATTTTCCCAACAGGAAGTAGAGTTTTTACAAAACCATGGCAACGAGGTGAGTGGGCACTCCTGCGCGCCGACGATGCGTTGTAAATTGGCTGGGCGTGGTCATGTAACAGACACGCCCCCTCTGTCTTAGTTAAGCCTGCGTAAGATATTATACTGAATGTAAGGGCTGCATGAGAAAAGGTGTTGATGTTATTTTATGTTTTCCTTAAAAAGCTTTGTGGCCTACTTCAAATCAGTGTTTTTATTTGTTTAGACGTGATGTTCCTTGGTGCAAAAACGAAAATACACTGTATTGCCAAAAAATTTGGGACACCCTACCAAATTATTGAATTGAGGTGTTGTTTTTCAGGGGTTGGGCTTGTCCCTTAGTTTACAATTTCATGTTTTCAACTTTGTGGGAACAGTTTCCCGTTCCAACATGCCGCTTCCTGTTCCAACATGACTGTGCACCAGTGCACAAAGCAAGCTCCATAAAGACATGGATGAGAGAGTTTGGTGTGGAGGAACTTGACTGGCCTGCACCTCAACCTGATAGAACACCTTTGGGATGAATTATAACAGAGACTGTGAGCCAGACCTTCTCATCCAACATCAGTGCCTGACAACACAAATGCGCTTCTAGAGGAATGGTAAAAAATTCCCATAAACACACTCCTAAACCTTGTGGAAAGCCTTCCCAGAAGAGTTGAAGCTGTTATAGCTGCAAAGGGCAGGCCAACTCCATATTACATTCATGTGCATGTAAAGGCAGATGTCCCAGTTTTGGCCTTGCTCACAGTCTCTGCTTTAATTTATCCCAAAGATGTTTTATCGGGTTCTCTGGTGCACAGTCATGTTGGAACAGGAAGGGGTCATCCCCAAACTGTTCCCACAAAGTTTGGAGCATGAAATTGTCCAGAATGTCTTGGTATGCTAAAGCATTAAGAATTCCTTTCACTGGAACTATGGAGCCAACCCCAACCCCTGAAAAAAACCCCACCTGAATTCAATGATTTGGAGGGGTGTCCAAAAACGTTTGGCAATATAGTGTAACGCGATGGTAGAATGTCTGCATAAGTTACATAGGTGTAATAGACCACTTAAAAACCAAAATTACTTTAATTTGGTCCCTGTAATTACATTTTTTTTATCTTCCCTGTGTTAAAACCCTCTGGTCCAGGTTGTTCAGTAGCAGTCCAAGACTATTTTAATATTTCTTATGCTTTTTGCTTAATAACAGTCAGTAATTTAGGCTGATATTTTCTCAGGTGAGGATGGAGAAAAACACTTAGACATTGTCGATCTGGATGGAAATAAAAATCACTGTGTAACGTCTGCAAATGCTAGAATTATTATTAATAGCCATGTAAATTTAATCCAGTCCAAATAGGGCTAAAGATGTTCTCCTACACAATAAAACACACAGTGGATTTCTATGAATAATTACCATGTTCTTTGATTTGATTGAAAGTGCATTGGTCCAATACATAAATTTGCACTTTGTGCTCTGCTCTAATGGTGCACAGCATTCTCTGTTCTCACTACGAAACCTGCTGTTCATAAATTATGCATGAGAAAGAATTGACACTATTAGAATATGTTGTGTAATTTACATGAACATGGTTTGTGACTAGTCTGTCTGTCTTGTGATGAATATAAAAAGAGCTCCTTTCATCGTGTTGAGGAGTTAGACTGGACTAGTCTGTGGGATGGCATAAAGTGTGTATGAGGAATGTGGCAGTTACTTGCTCTGTGTGTGCAGTCTGGAAGGTGTGAGCTCTAGGTCATGTGAAGTAACACCCATATGTACTTTATGTGAGTTTGTCTGTTTAGTCCAGAAATGTTATGTAAGGATACATGGTACAGACATGCAGAGTATTTATTAAAGGTCCTCATATTCTTCAGAATGCTCACACTACATGCACTTGCACTCATCTGCTGATACACACATACACACCCACCGCATGTAACCACACTAAAAGCCTCTCACTTATTACCACACTAGTCCCTTGTGAATATGTGAATGATTTATTGGTGGGAGCTCTTTTTGTTTTAAGATTTCTGAAATGCAAGTCTCCAGTCTCTGAGTCATTCTATCTCCTCCTTCTGCTTAAAGGGCTGGTGATTGTCGCAGATATGTATTGTAGATACGGTTAAAAATGACAAGATGATGATTGTACAGCTAGGATGTTACTGATGGATAAATCATAGTGGATGTGTCTATGTATGAAACTCAGTATTTACAAGGAAGTGTATTATTTACTCTGCCCTTTACTATACTCCATGCTTATATGAGCTGAATGGCAATCTAAAGCAGATTATTCTGGTTTGTGGGAATGCAGGTTGGGAAAAGGATGTGGCTCTGTACATTCGACCCAAAGACTGATGGCTCTTTTGACCCACGTGATTCGCAGAAGTTTAAAGAATTTCTTCAGGATAAGTATGAGAGGAAGAAATGGTGAGTCGGTTTATGTTGAATGTTAACGTTGTGTTATGACTCTAGTTTTAACTATGCTTCTATTTATTGTAATCTAGAATTCCTTATGGAGCATATCTTAATTTTCTAGGCATTTCTCTAAGAGTAAAGGCAGGAGGGATATAGAGGCTCCATGGAGTACCGGAGTTCAAGCTCCTTCTCAGACTCAGCCTCCTTCTGGACACCCGCTGAATCCAGCAGCCCGGCCTTCACGTGCTCTGGTGAGAGAGGAAGATTGAGAGAGAACTAGAGATAGTCATATAGAGGGTTAGAAAAAAAAAAAAAAACAGAGGCTGAAATAAGAAAATAGTTTAGCATGCAAAAGTCATAGGAATGTATAAAGAAAATTTGACCCACCTTTGCCTTTATTAGGTACACTTGCAGTTTAATAAGAAAAGTACCTGCAAAAGTTTTGCTGCACCTTTGAAATCCTGCTGTCGTTCATCTGTCAGATATATCTGTTGCACTTGCTTTTCTGTCTCTGGATCATAGAAGACAGCCTTCCTCATATTTGCATTTGAAAAGTGATCTAGTACTTACATGGACACTCTGGACAAAATTAAAAAAGATTAACAGATTAATGTAGCTGGCTTGGTGTCTAGGAAGGAGTTGGTGCTCTAGCCTGCAATGACCAGACATACAGTATATGACCAAAATTATGTGGACACCTAAACAATCACATCCATATGTGCTTCGTGAAAATCCCATTTAGATTTAATCCTCCTTGGCTTTTTTAACAACCTCTACTCTTCTAGGAAGGCTTGCCACTAGATTAGTGAGATCCATTAGAAAAGCCATTAGTGAGCTCTGGCACAGATGTCAGATGAGGAGGTCTAGGGATGCACTCGGCATTCCAATCCCAATGGTGTTCATTTGGGTTGAGGTCAGAGACTCAAGGTCTTCCACTCCCACCTTGGCAAACCATGTCTTGAGCTCGCTTTGTGCACAGGGGCGTTGTCATGCTGGAACAGTCCTTGTAGAGGTCTTGTAGATCCAGGGAAGAGAAATTATAATGCTACAGCACGTAAAGACATTGTGTGCTTCAAATGTTGTGGCAACAATTTGAGGGAGACTCACATATGTGTGTAATAATGTCCATATATTTTTATCCTGTATCCTGTACTGTATACAAATTTATATAGAGAGAATTTAATGTAGATGCACAAGTCTCTTGATGTTTACAGCACTGCTATTTGTGAGCGTGTTATATTTTGCTTTACAATTACATCAGGGGCATTGTTATTCTGAAAGCCATGTTGCTTCCCAAGCAGATGCTACTCTTTTGTAAGCTAAACAAAGTTAACACAATTAATATAGAGCTATTGTTAAGCCAATTTAAAAAAATGTTAATTAATTAGCAAGATAAGAAGGTTAAATTCCTAGTAATTGTGACAAATGTACTTAGCTAAGATGAAATGAGGACAAAGATGGAGCAGCTTGAATCAGAATTATCTTTTTATTGGCTTGGAGTTGTGTTCTATAGTAGGCACAATGCAGTGTAGACTATTTAAATTCTTTCATTTAAAGTCACTAAAATCCCACTATGTAGACAATACAGTAGCGCCGGGATTTGGATATTAAGAGTTATGTCTCACTCAGAGGTTGATCACAGTAGAGAATCTCAGTGTTTGAATTATATTCTGTCTTATTGCATGCTGAGTATTGTAGTATTTGGGTGAAAACAGGACAATGGCAAAAATATAATGAATTCTGATGCATCATGGATGATAAGCGTGCAACAGAAACCATCTTACCATGATAAATGATACATTACATTCTTCAAATACGTTACTTTCTGAAAATGTTGATGTTATGTAATGATATGTTTCTATCAAGGTACAAATTTAAAAGTAATCTGTGTATGTGTGTGTGTGTTGGCAGTCCCAGGCTCAGTTGCCGTCATGGGATAGAGTTCCATCTGTGTCTCCAGCTGATGTTCGTACAGAGGTTTTCACAGCTCGACCCACTCGATCCCAGAGCTTCAGAGACCACACTATTAAAGGCACTGTTCCTGCACTCTCATCTTCTCTTATTTCATCTCTTCTCATATGTTCTCCTCTCCTATCTACTCTCCTTATCACATCTTCCCATGTCTTCTCACCTCACAAATCTTTTACTCTCCTCTGTTTCTTCTCTTCTCATTTCTTCTTGTGCTCCGTTCACATCCAGGCACTTCTCATCTGTCTTCCCTCTAACTCCTCCTGTCGTGTTTGTCTCACAAACACTGTTCTCTGTGGTGATTCATTCTATATCATTTAGCAGCTGACATCTCTCCCTCCGCTTTTTCAGATTCCTTGTTAAGTGGAATGGAGAGGCAAAGACCAGGAACAATTTCTCCCGGAATGGGGCCCCAGAGTCGCCTTCCCTCTTTCCCTGCCCTTCCACGCCCTTCAGGTGTGCACAGATACAAATATGCATATCCATGCACATAGATCTAGAATTTTGTATGCACTATTTCTAAGTTTGGTCTATTTCAACCTTTCAGCAAGTAGCACGTTCAAAAACAGCTTCACACTAGGTAAGCTGCTGAGCTTTGAAAGCATGTCTGCATGTGCATGCACTACTATTCCAGCTATCCTTCTACTGACCACTAATATGGAGCTGATAGGGCGGTTAGAGTAACGACAGGAAGAACTCTGTGTGCGCATATTATTTACATGTCGTGCTCCCTGCATGTTCCTACAGTTTATTTCTAAAATATTTTCGCATGATTCCTCAGTCAGAGGTTCTTCTAGACTGTCACACTGAGTCACGCTCTGCTCTGTAGCTCTGTATGTGTTGAAATGTACCATGTTGATCTCAGACGGACAGAAACTGTGTGTGAAGTGTTAGTGATATGTGAATCTAGATCTAAATGCCAACGGTGGCCTAGTCAGCTATGGAATGCTGTTGAGTCTGGCTTTACACAACCTCCACGCTCTGACTTCAAAGCACTGCCTCCTAGCTCCAACAGGTCAAGGACAGACACTCTGTTCTCTGAAAAAAAAAAAAAAAAGCCTTTAAAGCTTAGATATATTTAGGATGTAGCCCATACTGGCACATTCAGCAGGTCACTGATGTGTTCACTCTGCATCTGTTGAAGGAGGAAAACGATGCTGGTCTGAACTGTATAGATTTAAAGGAATTATATGATTAATAACTGCGAGGCTGGCACATTGTTATGGTGCTGTTCCACTCAAATATGAGAACCGTGGCTGTAAAAATGCCACTATATTATATACAATTAGTCTGACTTTTATTAATAAGCTTTAGGGCTCTATTTGTATGCAGACGCAGGTGTAACTCATTACTTTAGTGCTGGTGTATTGCTTATTTAGTTGGACGTCAGCCAATTTTTCTCCTGTTCTTGCTCAGATGCTATTTTTGTGGGCAGAAATGAATCACAGTTGACATTGTAATATGCAAAAAAACCCTCTTATAATTTAACAGAATCAATAGAACCTCTAACAGAATGGATTAAATGCCAGATTCACCAAAATTTTCCGTTTTATTGCTATAACAGAGAAGAGCAAATGGCAGATATAAATGTTATAACCTAGAGAGCCAGCACACTCAGTTTCTGTAGAGAATGAAATAAAAGCTAATTTAATTTGATATCACAGGAGCCACTGTAATTCTAACCTGTAAGTGTTTTTACGTTTAAATGGATACACCATTCAAACATGCCGCTTGTGAGACGATGCTGTTTTTCTGCTTGCATTATTATGATGGAGGTAGAGTCTTTAGTAATAAATGTGGTTTGTTTAAATAAATAAGAAGTTAGTTGAATCAGATGTATGTGAAGTGTACTCGGTTCATCAGGACTTGATCTGAAATCCGCTGCTGTGATTATTATAGGTCGCACGGTATCCTCAGGAGGCGGAGCCCCATTTAGGTCTGTGCCTAAATCTCTTAGCTTGGATTTTGGAGGTCTTGGATCAACCCCTAGTGCACTAAGCCCTCAGGCTCCTCCACTTGTCTCTCAGGACAAGTATGCTGCCGTGTCTCAACTTGACAAAGCCTTTTCTGACACACCAACCACAGGTAAAGTTTGCTTGAGTGTATTTTTACAAGAGAAATAAATTCTACCATAATCATTTTTTAATTGTTGCTTATATGATGATTAAGTGAATGTTTTAGGGAAACATCAGGCCTTGCTCGGCCAATCTGTTTTCCGTGAAATGGAAAAGGTTTGCATTTGAGCGTCCAGTTCACCATCGATTCTTTAAACGTTGTTGTTTGTCATATTAATAAGAAGAGCAAGAGCTTTAGATTTGTAATACTGTAGTGATATGCTTTAAGGAAATGTGTTGATGCTGATGTTTTGTAAAATACTTTAGCTCTTTTTGAGATGCAATTCAGTGTGCAGTTTTAATGCTCAAGCGGAGGTGGAGGTGGTGAGGTGGAGGTGATGAGAGGCGAAGCTTGTTGGAAGTATTTTTGAGTCAGGGCCATATGATGACTCAACAGTGATGTGTGTTTGTAGTTGCATCCACATCTCCCTCTAGTGGCCCTCCACAATACAGCACCCTGTTTGGCAACAGACTCTCTTCTAGTTCTACACCTGCAAGGTACATACCTACTGGAATAAACTGCATATTACTCAGTAATTAACGTATTAAACAAACTTTTTTGTACTACGGATTTTTGGATTTGAATCTGGTTTCTTTCCAAGCTCCCCAGGTGTGCCAGAGGTCACTTCAGCCTCTCAAACATTTGCAAGTGAGTAAATAATTCAGCAGTGTATGTATTTATCCCCCTTGAATTTTCCCACTTTTTGGCCTCATGGTTGCTTCTCTGACTAAAGCTACATTCACACATACAGATTTTAAGTTGCCAGTCGCTGCACTATGAAGTCGTCAGTAGGTGTTCCTACCACTGGTTGCCAAAGTAATAACATTTATCAGTGATTGGTACGACTGGCATTCCGCTTGAGAGCAAACAGTTTTCTGATTTGCATCATATCATATGAGATGAAGGTGAACCAGTGTGTGAGCTTTGTTGGACTGTCTTTCCTAGGCTTGGTTTTGCCATTTATTTATGTATTTTTTTACATAATAGATTTAATGGTGCTTTGTATACTCAAGAAAAGTATCAGTCAGGGTTTGGATATTTTTATAACCAAACCCTGACTGATATTTTATTAGAGTTTTGCGCCAGGCTTGTTTTTATACCGCCTTGGTCTTCATGATGCTGTTCGTTTAGGTATGTTGTTTAGTTATGTATGTTGTTTAGGTATGTGTGTTGTTTAGGTATGTATGTTGTTTAGGTATGTTGTTTAGGTATGTATGTTGTTTAGGTATGTTGTATAGGTATGTATGTTGTTTAGGTATGTGTGTTGTTTAGTTATGTATGTTGTTTAGTTATGTATGTTGTTTAGGTATGTGTGTTGTTTAGGTATGTTGTTTAGGTATGTATGTTGTTTAGGTATGTATGTTGTTTAGGTATGTTGTTTAGGTATGTATGTTGTTTAGGTATGTATGTTGTTTAGGTATGTTGTTTAGGTATGTATGTTGTTTAGGTATGTTGTTTAGGTATGTATGTTGTTTAGGTATGTTGTTTAGGTAGACTCTCACTGGAGTCAGGACTGGTGTGTTTAAACTGAGATCATATGACACTTTAATAGCAACTAAATATATAACATCAAGTGGTTGCCTCAGATTTTTAGGAATTTCAAGCATTTGGAATGAGGGATTTAAAATTTAATAAAGTGTGTGTGTGTGTTTGTGTGTGTGTGTGTGTTCTAAAAAGTATACAGTATATATGTATTTTAGTGATACATTCAGCTGTAATCTTAATGAAACATGTATATATACTGATTATTCTCCTCCATAATGATGAAATTCATGTAAATGTTTTGAGATGTAGAGATACACAATATCACTATAACTTTTTAACTTTTATCTTTTATTTTCTTTCCCTTCCACAGATTTTCCAAACCCCTTCTGTTCTACAGCCAGCAGTTCACAGCCTGCTTTATCCCCCAGTAACCCCTTCAACAGCACAGCCACAGGTGAGCCTCATCCCAATTTTGCACTGGGATTAAATGTGTTATCAAATCTCTCTCTCTCTCTCTCTGTCTCTCTCTCTCTCTCTCTCTGTCTCTCTCTCTCACACACACACACACACACACAGACACACACACACACACAGACACACAGACACACACACACGGGATGAATGTTGTTCTGCATAGGACTACTTCTTTAATCCCAGATTAAGAGAAATTATTGACTGCTAGTAATCATTTTGTGATCTAAAAACTATTTTTAGCTCAAGATTAACCTGTCCATGACACAAAAATATTAAACTGTATAACATTTTATTAAAAGCCAAACATGACATTTATCTGAGGAAACCCAGCCCTAAATACTGCACGTGATAACAAAATAGAGATTTCCTGTTCTTTTTTAAAAAAAAAATCCTATCAAACAATTTCCTCCCCATAATATTCTTAACAAAGACCTAGTGACGTCACTTGTCTTTATTAATAATGTCTGGGAATGGTTTTCTTACTGCAGACGGAAGCTTTATATTACAGTGAAATAAACTTAACTTCATGTGGTCATGCATTTGGTGAGATCACCATTCATATGGAGCCCGAGGGACACACTATGACTACAGATCAACTGCTAATCAGTATACACAAAGCCATGAAAATAAAAATAATTAATTAGCATGCTATGAAACCTGATTTATATGCAAGCCCCGTACACAAGCAGTCAGTGGTCTGACTCCCTGCACAGGAATGTAAAAATGATATGTGGCAGCGGTGTTATGGCAAGTTGCCCAGGCAGTGGTCAAGCAATACTCAGTGGTCAAAAAGGACAGCTGTTTTGCTTGACGACAGAGCTGAGCGTTTTTTTTTTTTTTTTTGCCGTTGCCATCTACGTTTACTTTTAACTCGTTTTCAGCTCATAAATTAACACATTAATACAAGTTCCTGCTTAACTTAAGTACCAGACCACATTTCTTCTTATTTGCTTATAATACAACCCAGCAAAACCATGGAAATCCTTAGAATAGAGAAAACTAATATTGTTTCTAATTTACAAGGCGGTAGCAAATAGCGATCAAATAAAAAAGTATGTTAATGAAACGTTCGCTGCCATAATGGTGTAGAGGTACACATTGTTATTACGTTGTAATTACGAGTATTTTGTTATTTGTGTCAGTTAAGCTAACAAAGAGGTTAGTGATACGACCTGAATCAGCCTGTGGTGTAAAAACATTGCACTTGTAAATTTGTTTCTCCTTTTTAAACAGGTGACAGCGGTACACTCGTGTCTCCTTCTTCAGCTGCCTTCCCCCACTCAGCCTCCTTTCCTGCTCCCACCTCCCAGAATGCTTTTCCTCATGAGCCAGCTAATAATCAGGAGACAAATGGTGAGCTCAGACATTTCTTCTCCAGATTGTCAACCATGATCTAGATGTTCGATCAGGTCTTAAATCAGCCTGGGTTTAATGCATTTCCTCAGATACAGTAATGTATTTTCCAGATATCTATACTATACTGTATGCTATATGTATGGAATACTGTAAGTATTATAATTATTGCAGCAGCCTAATTATAAAAGGTCTGTAAATATTTTTTAACGACACGAGTGCTTCATGAGCATTTTAAGTAGGATGCCAACCTATTAGTGTTTTTATAATCCATCTAAAAGAGCAGCAGAGACTGGAATATAAAAAAAATCGTTATTTATGAAGTGTAAAGGCTTATAAAAAAAATAAAGTCATCAAAGAGACAGAGGTGTTTAAGTTTAGGATCATAGCAAAGAAAACAGTCAAGTCTAAATACACTAAAGCTAGTACACCAGTAGGTGTCTCCGAAGTGCCAGTTTAGAGGCAGTCTATTAAATGTACTTGTATATATTACTTACACTAATGCTTTAATGAAACTACGTTAATGAGAGTGTGATCATTATAATAATTACTATTAAAACCTATCAAACATTTAATGAAATTGTTTCATTCTCAGTATAATTTTGAACATGGATGTGCTGGATATATAGATATGGATATGGATATACATCTAGAAATATGCGGTTCAGCCACACCATTATTCACCTTAGACATACATAGTTCAGCTAGGGTGTGGAGATGAGCATGTGCAAAAAGAAAACATGCTGTATAATTGGTGTTTTATAAACATCACTTGTTCTGTTCCAGGGTCTGGAAATGTTATATTGCATATACAATTTCCATCTTCATTATTAATTCAGTTCGTTATTAATGGCAAATTGTTGTGTTTGGTGTTGGATGTGATTGGTAAATTGATCAACTGCAGGTTTCGCATCTTTCCAAGCACTGGAGTCCACCTCCAAACCCCAGCGGCCGATGTCCGTCAACCCATTTACCGTGAGTAGCCCTTCACTCGTCCATTCTGCTCCATAACGTTAATTAGATGCATTTAAAATGGATAGTGAAGATTCGTTACTTACTACATATTATATTATATGGATTTGATATGCAGCACAGTTATGAACTGATGTAATATCAGGGTTGTTTTTTTCAGTTGCTAACATGCAAAACTCTTCATAAAGTCTTTCCTTAACAACTTGAATCTTGGACAAAGAGTTACTCTCCAGAACTCACTAAAACTCTTTATACATGTCTTAAAATAAGCTAATTTGACCATATCACTGGCAACACACGTTACTCATAACACACTGACCAAAATAACACTAACAACAGGAAGCATTATAGATTATTTTTATGCAGATAAATCAGTATTTCATTATAGAATAACACATTTTCACACATTATTGACTGCACAAAAATCTATGTACGGTGACGATCAGAAATTCTGCAGTTTTCTTCAATAGCCTTTATTTTTTGTATGCCTTTATAGAAATATATCATCCCCTCTCTCTCTCTCTTCCTCTCTCCTTTTCCTATCTTTCTATATCCATGAAGGACAACAGTTAGACAAACAGTTAAGCTCTGAAACTCACTCAAACCACTAAAAAACTTCATACATGTCTCAAAATAAGCTTATTAGACCATATCACCGACAACACTTCTCACTCAGAAAGCATTCTTTATCGTCCTCTCTCTCTTCCTCTCTTCTTTCCCTATCTTCCTTCATCCATGTTTTTCAAACAAACATTTCAGCTGAAATTGCAACTAGCTGTCTTGGGAATTAATATTTCTTTTTTTTTGTAAATATTAAGCTAAGATATTCTGTATAATTCAGTATCATTTACTGCTTTTGAAAACAGTTTTGAAAGCGGTGTGTTAGCATGCTGCAGATATACAGTGTTGTGCAGGTGGTGGAGTGTGAATGACAAAAGAGTTGGTGGATTTTGGAAGATGCGGTCACTGAATTAATTTTATGCGAGAGCAATGAAAAACGATTCACAGTTTGGTCGGCATACACTTCTTTTTCGCCGACTGTGTGGAGATTTTTTTGAAAATGTGACATAAACAAAGCGTGTTAGCAATTGAAAAGAACTCAAGCATATATAATGACTAGAATGGAATATACTGTATAATGGTTATTAATGAGTGAAAGTGTGTGTTGTGTGTGGGTGGTGTATGTGTGTTATGAGCATATATGTGCTTAGTTCAATACTGTTCTCTCCATGTGTTCTCTCAGGGGACGGTTTACCCCACCAGAGGAACGTCACTGAATCCTTTCATCTGATCCCACCGTTCCTTTGACGAGAGAGAGAGAGAGAGAGAGAGAGAGAGAGAGAGAGAGAGAGAGAGAGAACTGGAATGTGGGTGTATGTGAAAGAGAGACAGAAAGCTTGATGCCATTTCCATGCTTTGAGGAAACTCCCTCCATCAGATAAGGGAGGAAACCACACATGGACTGCCCATTTTCCTGAGTTTAAGTTAATCTGTGTGTATTAAAGAGTGTATCCTTTTGTTTAGGTCTGTGTTCGTATTTGTATGTGTGAATGTGTTATGTGTGTGCACCGTTTTGCACCACACACTACAAAAAAAAGTTTTTGTAAGCATGTGTGTCTTTGTGTTCATTTTTTTTTAATGTATGGTTGCGTGTGGGTGTGTTCATGTCATATGTGTTCAATCGAATAAGTCTAATGGTGCCGGATAGCAAGTGGCAATAGCAGAAACACACAAACACACACACACACACACACACACACTGCTGCTTTAACCTCCTGCCCTGTACTCTTGATAAATCATTGCTAGGCTTTAGCCTGCACCCAACTGGCTTGCATTTTAGCAAAGACACCTAAGTATCAAGTTGTAGTAATTAAACACTGAAAGAGGGTAGCAGGAAACACTAGCTTCAAATATTATGATGTTATTAATATGAAGTGTGCAGTTTTATTTAGCTCTCATTTGGCAGCCAACTCTCCAAATGCATGTTAATAGGAGAAATGGACTAAATCATGTGTTTGTGTATGTATGTGAGGCATACATGTATGTACGTCATCGGCCTGCATGCGCTTCGTGAGCAAGAAGCTGCCTGAATGTACTGCAATTTTGGAAAAGATTTCACACAGTGTTATTTGCGTTATTCATGTTTATGGACCAAAATGTCAGGCTTCTTGTACATTTTTTTCTTTCTTTTTGGTTCGTTTAGAATGTCTATGTAACAGGAAGTACCCATATGCATAAAAAGCTATTCATTTGTTTGTGTCAACGTGTATCTAATTGTACAAGTTACATTATGGATATCAAGCCTCAGTTTTGAAATTTGCTGCTTCAGGATTTCATGCAATATATCTATTTTTAAGATTTGCATTTATATTTTTATCTGTGGAAAAAACAAAACAAAAAAAAAACATCATTGCGTTATGAATGTAATTGCACTTCTTTAGAGCTTTAAAGTGGAAATTAAAAAAAGAAAGCTATCACTTTCAACTTTGCATGTGGCCTAAATTATTATTCCTGCATGACTGCAGCTCTCTCAAAATAGACATGGCTGTAGTGACCTTCATCTCCAGGAGAGGTCGCAGTGTAAATGAGCAAAGCGACTGAAGGGAACTTACTCGGAAGGGTCGTAAGTGACACAACTTTGTGTTACGGAGATTCTGAGAGATATAGAGGCTTCAGAAACGATTTACGTGAAGACGGTCATCTTACCGAGGTCGCCTTGACCCGTGTGTCAGTACTGTGAGGTGAACTTAGTGACGCTGAAAGCAGTTCCAGGGTTTATGTACATGTATAACGGTAACACTACAACTCTTAAGTTTACTTAAAAGGCAACGTTTTCTGCCAATGAAACTTGATTCTGGTTGGCAATCTCGTGTCGTGAAGCACGTCTCCCCTCCTCTTTGGTGCCCACACACGCTTACACATGCACACACACACAGTGTCTCTCTCTTTCTATCTCTCTCTCACACACGTACGCGCGCGCGCACGCACACACACGCAAACATAGTCTCTCTCTCTCTCTCTCTCTCTCACACACACACACACACACAGTCTCTCTCTCTTTCTCTCTCTCTCTCTCACACACACACAGTCTCTCTCTCTCTCTCTTTCTCTCTCTCTCTCTCTCTCTCTCACACACACACACACACACACTCACACGCGCTCTTTAACTAGGGGGACGGGCGATGAGTGACAGGCCGCGCAGTAGCAGCAGAGGCGATGTAGTCTATCCTACTGTACACTAATGCGATTTAGCCACTCTGCCCTGGCTAAAAACCGAGACGGGCTTTCTCACAGCTTTACACACACTTTGATGCGCCGTTTGGCTGATGACATTTCCACCCCTGAAACAAGAGGACACATTGTGGAAGCAGCAGCAGCCGCATGAGCGAGTCTCTCTGCCGTCGCGTGCACGACGACCGACTTTTCCGAAGCGGGGAGCAGGAGAGAGAGAAAAACCCCACTTCGCCGTGTGCTCTAGTGTGAATGAATGAAGACCGTGTGGGATTGAGCGAGCGCAATGGAGAGCGAGGTTCCGAGCTGCGAGGACGTGCGGAAGAGCGGCTACCTCCGCAAGCAGAAGTCCATGCACCGGCGCTACTTCGTATTGCGCGCGGCCTCGGAGCGTGGTCCGGCCCGACTTGAGTACTACGAGAGCGAGAAGAAGTTCCGCGGCGGGAAAGCAGCGGCACCCAAACGGGCCCTCGCGCTCGAGACGTGTTTCAACATCAACAAGCGCGCCGACGCCAAGCACAAGCACATGATCGTGCTGTACACACGCGCCGAGAGCTTCGCCGTGGCCGCAGACAGCGAGGCGGACCAGGACGAGTGGTACCGCGCTCTGCTCGAGCTTCACTGCAAGAGTGAGTCCACACACACACACACACAGCTTCGTCCAAGCCCAGCCATCACTAACACAACTAACCGTGCTCAACACTAAAGTACGGTATTAAACTACTCTGCGGTTTGGGACACAGCCCCAGAACTCGCACAATGTGCTCACACGACTGAGTAGTTGTAGGTGTTAACGTGGCAGGTTTTTAGGCGCCTGTTTGATCGCTGTTTACACTCATGCATGTTAAATTTGCATTTTTCTGACTCTGATTTTAGTAGTCAGTACTGTTTTTTCTTCTTCTTTGCACCTCACCCTTGTCAAGCACGTGCTTTATAAACAAAGCTGCAGGATCGGTGCAGTAAACTCTTCACTTTAATACTTCTGTTTATTCAAGGCTTATTCCCTCTCAGTGAACAGATTTAAAATGCATTTATATCAATGGGGGTTACTTTCCCAACTATTGAAGTTGTATACAAACGTAACAAGGACCAAAGGTGAGACGTCACAGCTTCGTGGACCAGAACTGACCAAGTGTATAGCAGTAACAGAGTCTTATTTTATGGGTCTATTAAAGTCCGTCACAGTTCATCTCAGTCGGTGTTCCCTGGCTTATTACTGGCTTTAAATGTGCATCAGAGTTCACTGACACCTCGCAAAGAGTTTGAAGTGACTTTGAGAGACGATCTTTTGAGAAATAAAGCCAAAGGTAACGGCTTTTCCACACCCAGCCCCAGGTTTATCTCACAGCTTCAGTGACCGCTTCCTCACAAACTTAACCTCGGGTTCAGTTTAAAGACAGCAAAAACAACACATTTTCTTCGGTTGTAATAGTTTTGAGAAAAACACCCTGCAGCCTTACTGCACTTTTCTACACAACAAATAAAGGTAACCCTTTGCTGGACATTGGGATGAGTCATTTTCACTTTAAAGGGTGAATGCAGGAAACGTGTGAAACTTTGCAAAAAATTCTAAAGACCTTAAATGTACCCTAAATTTGTTTGACACTTTTTTTGACGTTACACTGCATTCAATTTCCAAGCTGGAAAAAGTGCTACAAAAGATATAACCTTGAGGGTCCCACATGTTTGTTTATTTATTTATTTATTTTTTGGAGAGCGTATCAGCTAAGTCAGCATGGGTGGTATTCTGCTGCTGATACAAGCAAAAGTGCAAACAAAATAACGTCAAGGAAAAAAAAGCATTGTGCATACAGACACCTTCAAATGCTGCATGTGTGCAGAGTTGAGGTGTAAAGAGCCATGCACTTGTGTAAGATTGCCAGAATAATTAGTCACTCCACCCTGAGTAGAAACGATAAGCCTACTTTTTTCAGGTTCCTGCAGTACTACTCCGAGTGCACTGTATTAAATACACAGCAGCGAGCATCCTGACTGACAGATGCACATCTGTGCTCAACTTTGTAAGACGCTGGACCTACAGCTAGTTTAAACTGAAGTGAAGTGAGTTAAACTGCTGCTCATGATTCGTCCATAGGCAATGCATTTCACCTGCCTGCCTGTCCCTTGGCCTTAAGAGATAACACAACACAAACGAACCACCTGACACAGTATTGGCAAATAAAAATCGCAGGTCAAAGTGCTGTTACCTGGCATTGCGTTATGTAAGGAAGAGGCGTTGACCAGATCTGATCTGATCTGATCTGTGCTGTGAGCTCTAGGAGCTTTGCCAACAGAGGTGCACTGTCTGTGGACCTTATGGATATAAATGGATCTATAATGAGTATTTCATGAAGGAATAAAAGGAGAAATGGAGAAATAGAGAAGTAACAGGATACACGTTGTGGGTTAGGGAGAAAGAAATGAGATCCTGCTGTTGTTAGTTATAAACTATGATGATGTGCAATCAAAAAAACTCCAGGAGTTCCCTGATCTGTTTCTAAATGTTTTGACATCTGTCTTATGCACTTTTCAGGTCTAACAATGCAAAAGGAAATTTTTGCTTTAATTCCTTTAACGATTGCTTAGTTGTGGGTGAATTAGTGATACCCACGACCTAACATAGTAATGACTAAATTTATGCTGATTCAGTTACTGGCAAATTCACCACAGAACCAATTTATTTAAATCAGCTTGGTTTTAGAAATGGAAAACCAGCACTGGGCTTTTTCCTCCACTAACCACAGTTTATGAGGTAACCAGAGCCTTGGGTATGTACTGTACTGGTACCAGAGAAAGTATATACACCCCATGTCCCCAGAGAGGCAAGAGTAAATTATGGGTAGGGGGTGAGGCGATATTTGGGTCAAATATTTTCCCATTGACGAAGTTTCTGAAACCCAGGCTTTCTGCCTATTACTTCAGTAACCACAGTTTGAATATGCAAACCACACTGGGCCATTGGTGGGTTTAAACTGTGGAAAGGTTTAGAGAAGAAAGGAATGGTCTGGGCCAGCATGTTTGAACAATGCTGAACAATGTATTTTAGGTCACGGACCAAATGCTGTCGCACAAGAAATACCCACACTTCCATACACACATGCGCACATGAAGCAGAAGCCTCACCTGTATATAAGGAGGGCATACAGAGCAGAGTGGATGTTCCAGTGCTCTTTATTTGTTCAGCTGTGAGGAGATTTAATGCTCTTCACACCACTTGATTTGTCCACACACACTTAGACAGCACCGAGACTGAGACAGCATGTTCTGGTGCGCCGGTATTTTGCTTACCTTTCCGTTAATGACTAGAAATATTTTGGGGATATTCCGTATAGTTTTAGCTGGGTTAAGTGAACAGAGTGTTCACTTAAGTACAGTGTCAAGGCTGCTAATTTAATGATGGAAGGTCATATTATGTGGCTCATGTATACGCCGCCTTCTCTTGTATCTGCAAGTCAGGTGCAGAAAATTGCAAAATGACAACTAGGTGCCAGAGAGGTCAGCTTGCTTATCACACATTACCACTACATTGCCACCACAATCTCATGGTATGTGTGTGGGAGAGACTTCAGTCTGAGGGGCTGCTGTTTAATGGTTGTACACTTTTAGATCTTGCTCATGTCTTTAATGTGGTAATTACCATCACTCTGAGTTGCTCTGGGCATGGGCACACACACAGACAGAAGCACACTGAGTTGAAGGTGTGACAATCCTGCTCTATTTTAACTACTCGCTAAATCCGAAGCTTGCCTCAGCTTCAAGGCTGTTTTCTATAGTTTGACCCTCAGCCTCACCACATTAGTGAACATCATGTTCTCATTTACAGCTAATACAAAGCCAGTTCCCACTGGATGATCTTGTGCTGGTTCTCTGTCCTGTCCTAAGCCTAAAATCAGTAGGTTTTTGTAGGCTTTAGGTAAAGACTTGGTCTGCTGTTAAGTTTAGTACTACTATATACTTTGCAATGTGCGCATATATATAAGTATATATGACATGCATTGCATTAAAATAAATTTCCAATTGTGTACCTACTATTCATCTTTCCCTGAATGCAGGGAATTAACATGCACCCACACTGACAAACAAGGCCACACTCATCGTTATGTGCGCACACACACACACACACACACACACACACACACACATCCTAAAACTGAGATCATTCTTTTATTTGCTCTCTGCCAGAAAATTACAAAGTCTTTTCTTTTTCAGCTTTGAGGAAAGGGAGGTCAATAGGTTCATTTGATCATAAACCGTAAGATATTTCTTGCTTGCCAGCTCTATCCAGGAAGACCATTTTGAGGTTAAAAACAAATGAATAGCTACTGTTTTAAGGGAGGCAGCAGTCAGCCTTTCGTTGACTGGGCACTTAAGGGCAGTGCATTTCTGGGAAATGATGCCCATGCTTACCAGACAGAGCTCAGCGATTACTTTTGACATGTTTTATTACTTGAACACAAACAGCCTTTTCTCAAGCGAATGCACAGCTCTGTTTTCTCTTTAGATTTCAGAATGTACAGTGTGTAAAACAGTGCAGAGCATCCAGACTATCTGTTTGCAATAGAGAGTCATTTTGTAAATTAAGCTTAAGAGCCAACCGCGTGGACGACAGTGTATATACACAGCCGCAGAGACATGAAAATTCAATTTCACCGTAAGTGCCTTCAAAAAGGATAACCTAGATTTTCACCCCACTGCAGCTGAAGCACTTGCTCCATGTGGATGGAGTTTTTAAAACTTCTACCAGGACCTTATGTTCCTAACCTGCAGACAGACATGTTTATACCCGCTGTAATACAGTATGCTTTTGGCCAGCACTATATACATGGCATTCAGCATTTGCTAATGACCAGAATGGTTTGTTTTTAGATGAGTGTTACTAAAAAATCATTAAATTCATCATATTCCTGTATTCAAGAATAGCATAGAGAACACTTGCAGTACTGCAATGCTGGTGCTTGGGGTGTGTCGCAGTGAGGCGAGGCTAGTGGGCATCACATCACTGTATCTCCTCAGTTTGAATTACATTTCTATAACTTTATATATAAAATACATAAAATTTCTAATATATGTTAACTGAATAAGTAAATAATGAATTTTGAAAATTCTAATGAGGCTCTTATTAATGTTTATTAATGTATAATAAGCAAAAGCGAATCAAAATTATTCTGAGTTATTGGCTGTTAGAGTCTCACTGAACTTAATCGTGATCATGCATATTAGGACGAATTGCAGAGAGGAAAATTTGCCCATGCTCTCTGGTTATGAGGGATCTCTCTCTCTCTCTCTCTCTCTCTCTCTCTGTTGTCATTCACTGTGACAGTATCCAATCACAGGCATGCGTGAGCTCATGTATGTGGCAGAGGGTAGATAACGCTTTCCTCCTAGTATGCGCCGCCGCACAGTGATGCAGCATGATCAACAGTTCTGAAAGATTTGCCTGGCTGACATCATGTATTTCTAAGAAAGCACCACCCTGCTTTAAAATGTCAGCTTGTCCTATATGTCCTAGTGCCAAAACCCTGCAGGTAGATTTGCATTTAGAAGCGGGTGTGGTAACACTGTATAATTTACCAGCTGAAGTGCCAATGGAGGGGCTTTGTGTGGGTGTCTGGGTGAGCGAATTGGCTTTACTGTGCCAGCTCTCACTGGTGAACAACCAACAACCAGTTCTCTCCTTCTTTCTTTCTCTATTTCTGTCATTGCTTTTGACTTAAGGTGCCACCTAGTTGTCACATGACAAGAAGTTCATGTTTATTCTAACCAGCCAGCATTAGGTATGATCAAACACTGCCGGCTTCTGTGTGTGTGTGTGTTTGTCTGTGTGTGTGTGTGTTTGTGCTGTGCTGACAAAAATGTGTGAAATGAGCTTTAGAGGTTGTACGTGTGTGTCCATTTGGAAGAGGGAGGTGGGAATGCGAGACAGACGGGGACACTTGGCAGCTAAGGAGAAGCTTAGAGCTCCCAGGGTTTAAAATGGAACACACACTCCTCCTTTCTCTCGCTCAGTTGCTCACTCTTTCTTTCTCTCTCTGCTCTGGGTCACACACAGCTGTTTTTCTGACTGACTTCTCATCCTCAAAGACAAGCTGGAATGCCTAGAAATGGAATGCTCTTCCCTACTAAGTTTAAGATTGTGTTCTTGTCTTAATCGATACCTCACATAAGCCTCTATTCTTCGAACCAGCGCTCACTGATGGCTTCTCATCTGCACCGATTGACTCACTTACACTCTTCAGAGCATTATACCCTAGTGATTCAGATCTGTATGGCTTTTAATCCAAGATCATTTCTTTTGTCTCTGATTTTTTGGCTTTGTTTAGATGACTGTTGGCTTGTGGTCTTCACACTTTGAAAAGAGCTCTTATGTAACTGTTTCTCTGCTCCCACTCCTCCGCTCCCTGAGACTCTCTGCCTTCCTATGATGGTGTATGGTAACACACACAGCTTTAAACACTTTAACAGCCATCAGCCACTTCCTACAAAAAAAAAACAAAAAAAAAAAACAGCCATATCAAATGATATTAGGTTCATCCACAGAGGTTCATGTCTGTGTTTATTTTTGGTACGTCAAAAATCAATCTATAAAAATGCACCTATATTAAATAGACATACGGCAGTTGATTGAGTTTGTGCAAAGATAGGTATGAATTGCATGGGAACTGAATAACAAACCATGACGATCGGTGGTCAAGACATCTTTTTTGCCGTGGACAGGAAAAATCAAACAGGGGGTAAACAAAAATACACAATCTTTGTGGTGTGTTGTTTTACAAGATAACAACAAAAAAAAGACATCCTGCTTAGTGCTGAACCGTGAAGCTATAAGTGGATTTGCAGTTATGATTTTCTCCAGTTAAAACACAGATCCATGCAACAAGTTGCGTTTTAAAGCAAGCCTGGCACCAAGTTACTCCTGAATTATTTAGCAATATGTTCAATTATGAATCTGTGATATTTTTATTATATATTTTTGTGATATTTTAATGGAACCTTAAGGGTTCAATTATTATACTTAGGAAAATGTCTGATGTTAGATTCAAGATCCGAAGAACTTTATTAATCCCAGGGGGAAATTCCTTAAATATTAAGTTAAAGCAAGCTGAGGTTTGTCCCAAGCCAGAGCCCTTAAACACTAAACTAATATGAATGCATGATTCTTATTTAACGTTCAATACAAAGATGAATGCTGATATAATCAACTGGCAGAGTATTCAGGTTCCAGACAAGGTCCGTACATCAGGATCCCGTAGGACTTTCCATGAGGTTAATGTGGACCTTTAAAAAACAGCTTGCTGAAGCAGACAAACAGGAATGATTGACAGGGACATACGTGTGGTGAAGAAACCTTCTTTTCCTGTTTGGTTGGGTGTGGGTGGTCCACATCATTTGTTTTTTTCTTCAGGATACAGAAGATTTTTTTTCTCTCTTTATATTTATATATTTTTAAAAAAATGTACAAAAGAAAATATCATTAAAGAAAGCAATATATTAAGTAACAAACAATTTTTCAGACAAAAAAATGAATGAAGGATGCTGAGATTCGCATGCAAAAAGAGAAGCAAGAACTGTGACAGATTCTATAAGAAACTAAATCCACCTAATCCTTTTTTTTAATGGAAAAATCCATGATTTTTTTTTTCAGAGGCATTTTTTTTTATATCATAGGGTTATCACACTGATTATTGACTTTGGTTTTGTTTAGTGTATTAATGTTTACATCTTGTAATTGTATTGATATTTTTTAAAAATGCATCTTTGCTTTGCAGAATTTCTTTGCAAGACTTTTTCACAGTACTGTATTTGATAGTAACAGAGAAAAGCAAACATTAGTGCACTGCTGGTTTATTGTGTGTGTGTGTGTGTGTGAGAGAGAGAGAGAGAGAGAGAGAGAGAGAGCGAGAGAGCACAGGAGACACAGTCCAGAATGGGAGCATGACATGATGAGTTCAGCCTCAGCCAGATAATCATATATTGAATCTGATCTAGTGGTACAGGTAAATTTTCCATGAATATCTAAAGACAAAGCAATGGTAAAATAATTGGATATAAAGCAATCAGCATGAAACACAGCTGTTTTTGTGTGCATATGCGAGCTTCTTTAACCTCTTTAAGCCTTAAGTGATGCCTTACAGCTCCACTAATTAAATATCTTTATAGAAAACAGAGCAGATCTGTGTTAGATTAAGGGTGATGAAATGATACTGTTTATTATTGTTTAAGAGATACCAAATCAAAGCCACATATCATTATTGTTATTATTATACTCATCCTTTCAGTTAGCCCAGTTTATGGAAAATAGCTATTTGTGTGTGAGCATACATATTAGCCAGATTTATAGATGGTATTTAACTGAGACTTCATCATAGGTCTACTCTATGAAGTGAATCCAAAAATGAGTCCCTGTGCTTTTTGTAGTTACTCCGAAGGAGGTTTTTTAGATTTCCAAAACAACATTAAGGGCTCTGTTTAATTACTGTTGCACACATGCAAAAATAAGACATGAATGCCTCCTTATGCATGTATTTCCCAGCTGTGTGTATCCTGCTGCTGACCGGCGTAATTGCAGAAAAGGGACAGTGTTACATACAGTGATACATTATCAGGTTTATCAGTGTGCTACTGTGGTGCTAACTTAAATCAGCTCCTTGCAAACTTTCTTTACTAACTGAGTGCGCAATGCCAGGACGTTTCATGATTACGTACAATTTGATCTTATTATAGATTTTAGTGACAAGAAAACTGACAAGAATTTCATTCACGTGTGTGAGCACTCTGGGATGTTCTTCTCCGTCTTTATTTCTGCATATTCAATTTTTTATTTTTATTATGACAAAATTTCAGGTGACTTTTTTGGATACACTGTTGAACTTGTTAATTATATTGTGGGCAGTGAGGTAATAACTGTCTGATTCACATTTATTATGCAAAGCTGAGATGTTTGTTCTAATTTGTTAAGCGTGTTATGTGTAGCTAGTATAAATGCGGATATGAATAATTGGGCACTATTTTTTTTAATGCAGTATCTGGTTTAGAGTAGAGGTGTGCACTGGGAGTGAGCGGTCAGATATGAAGCTTATGGGACAATTAAAGACCACATTCATTAATGTTTGATGAGTAATGAGTAATGTCAGTGTGTTTATGTAATTTACAGCATTCATTCATTCATAACGGCCTCGTCACAGTTGGAGACATTTATATTAGAGTAGTAGAGTAAAAAAATTGTATGTAAAATGAAGCAAACAAAATTAGTTATAAAATATTTAACGAAATGTTTGAAAGTCCCACTTTATTTGAATTATAAACTTGATTGATGCCAAGGTTGAGGAAATATCAGAGCTGAGATTCACACAGAGTTTACTGGGGCGTAGCAGTAGAATTCATCTTTAAGTAAAAACAAAAAATAAAAATTCTGGTTAACATCCACATTGAGTTGAAATCTGTATACAGATCCAGCTATGAAGATTCAGAGCATTAACAGATACAGGTGCAGATCTCTCCAAAAACTCATGTATGACTTTGCATTGTGCTGAAAGAGACCCAAAAGGCTCTGTATTAGACTGAAGATGGCTCAAAAATTCAAGTATTTTATGAATTTCAAATGTCACACCCCTGTTCCGCTTCTCCACCCACATCAGCCCAGTTTGTTTCTAATCACTGAAAGAGCAATTGAGCGCAAAAAAAATTGACTTACTCCCAAATGCCAGCATGAAATTAGAGCACTAAGTTTGATGAATTATGTAGAACTGTGACATTTTTAAAATATTACATCTAGGCCAACTGTTCCTGGACTGTCCCCGTTGGTCTAACATGACTGTAGTGGTGTTGTGTACCGTATGAACTTGTGGCACATTACGTTCTTTGATCAAAGGTGCTGAATGGGAGCATCGCCAGCTTCAAGTGGTGTGCTTTTGCAGATGGATGTGAAGTAAGCACTCATTAGGTAAACACTGCACACTCTGTTAAAGAGCTCCTTCAGAATAACACAGAAGAATAGCGTGTTTGTGTGAGGTCCATGCTTTCACTGCTATGGTTAAACTTGGACTTGTCCATTATTTACCAAAACCATTTCTGTCTCGCTTAGTTCTTTTTTTTTTCTGTCTCGCTTCACTTTATCTGCTTCACTCTTTAGAAACTCGTCGATCACCCATAGCATTTCCAGCTTTCGTACGATCACCTTCTGTCTTTTTAAAAGCTTTTAAATTCACATTTGGTCGTTTTTCACAGAAGAAACGAGTTCTGAAGAGAAAGAGAGTTTCGTATGGGCTGCTATTAAGCAGTCACGTGAAGCGTTCATTTTGTGACTCAACTAATGTTGGCAGCAGGCATAATACAAGTTCACCAAAACTACACACACACACACACACACATATGCACACGATTTAACACATAAACCACATAGGAAAAAGGAAAAAGAAAGGGGGAAAAAAAGCATGGGCACTTAATGTTTTTGGGAAAGACACAGGAAATAGAAAACACCTTGCAGGTTTGCTTTTTTTGTTCGCGTAACTGAAATGTTCTGGCAACAGGAACGGAAGGGTGAGTCAGAGCAGAGAGAAGGGTGTCCTTGCAAGTGCGTGCCTTAGTACACTTTTCTCCATATGGTTGTGATTGTCTTTCTCGTTGCTGCACTGGAGACAGTGCGAAGTAGAAAAAACACAAATATATTCAACAGTGTGTCACTTTACTTCAAAATGTTTTCATAGACCAGAATGCACATACTGAACATTCAGCCACACACACACACACATCCACCCACCCACCCACGCACATAAACTCTTTTTATGGTCTCTTTAAAGTCTGGCATTTTCAGTCTATATCTTACTGTTTATCTTTCAATCAAAGGCCAAAAAAAAAATCCAGTGTGAATTTAATAAAGAGAATGTGAGACCACACTGAGACTGAAATCTGCTCTCATTTATAGCATTTATACCATTTGTAATGGCTCATCTGTACATTTATTTTATTTTATTTTTTTCAGTAATTCCACTGAAACGAAAATTCTTGGCAGGAAATCAAAGAAAAATTCATACGGATTGAAAACCAAAAGATCGAAATTTATTTATGAACAAATTCTAATGTTTTAAGGCAGTTAAAAAATAAACTTTTCAGTATGTATTCATTAACATTTGATTATTGTGTCAATTATATTAACATAATATTAAAAGTAACAGTAAAAAAAAAACATGATACATATTCATTTGCTGCTTTCAGTTGGAACATCAAACTGTTTTTCAGTTGAATTTCCATCATTTTTGTACACTTCTGTGTGAACATTTTGGTTTAGTTTTAGGTTTCATATACATTTTATATACATTTATATGTTTTAAAATATATATTATTATATATAAATTATATTATCATTTATATATCACTACCAGTCAAAAGTTTGGACACACCTTTTAATTCCATGTTTTTTGTTTAGGGATTTATTTTCTACATTCTAGAACAATACTGGAGATTTCAAAACTATGAAATAACACACATGGACTTAAGTAATCCATATGTAATGACAACAAAAAACAGTCAGTTGTTATTTTAAGACACGAAGGTCAGGTGTTCTGGAATAGTTCTTGCAAGAACAGTATTCAAATGCAGCAATATTCAGTAGTCAAATGCATTTGCAAAACCCATCAAGCACCATGATGAAACTGGCTCACATGAAGACCATCCCAGTAAAGCAAGACCAAAACTGACCTCTGCTGCAGAGGAGAAGTTCATTTAGAGTTACCAGCCTCAGAAATCACCAATTAACAGCACCTCAGATTAGAGCTGTTATGAAGACTTTACAGAGCATCAGTAGCAGACATATCTCAACTGTTCAACCGAGATTATTGTGTATTTCGGCCGCCTTCAGCATTGTTTTACAATGTAGAAAGAAATAAACATCAGGAAAGACCATGGAATTAGAAGTTGTGTCCAAACTTTTGACTGGTAGTGTATATGAATTTTAAATATATATAATATTTATATATGATTTTATAAAAGATATAAATTATATATATACAAAATAATATTTTATTAGAAATTATATTTAATAGAGAAGGTTACATTTGTATTATGATTGTTTTTAATGAGCACAGACTTCACCTCTTGCTTAATAAATATTACAATGAAACCTTGACTTTGATAATTGGTCATATAACTTCTGTACAATTTTTTTCTACTGCATTAAAGTATTTTTTGGCATTAATCTTGAACCATACCCTGAGGTATAGCTTTTCCATGCAGGCTGTAATCAGAATGTTACTGGGGAAAAGATGGTACACTTAACTGGTTCATGCAGGCATCAGATTAATGGATATGGAAATGTACGTTTTGGTGAAACTAGTCAGTGCTTGTGTGTGTATGTGTGTGTGTGTGTGTAAGGAACAGTTTGTTTTTCATAGAGCAGGTTTATCAGTGTGCTTGGCTTGCATAACTTGTAAGTGAAACACACAACTACTGCTGGCACTTTTCCGTTCAACACCAGTTTGCATCTGAGGTTAGCTAAAAGGTCTTGTTTGTTCTCATGAGGCAAGTTCTAAAGAGCCCCTTGTGGGCCAACAGTGGAGTGTGATTGCCTTTGACCAGCTGTAGAATTGTATCAAGTTCAAGTCTGTAGATGTGTTATCTATATCTCATTTCCTCAGGTAACCTACTGTTTTACTGACCTTTGTCCCTTTCTCTCTATTTCACAAATAGCTCTAATTAACTAATAAAAAACATACTCTGATATCAATCCATTTATTGACATGATTTATAGACAGATTTATGTCATGTCACATATAAGAGAAAAAGTATAGTATTGTATATTTTGGAAAGTTCTGTATACATGACCTTACGTGATCATTGTCTAAACTAAATTGTCTGTCTTCCCTTACCATACAAACTTACTTATCATAATTCCTTCAGAGGTTTAGACATACTAGATTGAATGTAAATTTTTATTCTATTTTGATAAAGGCTTCTGGTTTTAATTTATTTCTGAAAACAATATAAATAATGATGCCAATACACAGGTATACATTTATTTTTAAATCAACATGTATTTTTAATAAGTAGTAAACTTCAATTCAATCAAGTAATAAGCAAGTTTTTACTTACTAAATTGTTTCTTTAAATTTATTTAGATCTGAGAAGATGTGGCCAATATTTGGGAAAAACCTCCTTGGAGGAACTCCTTCATGAATCTGGTTGAAAAGTTGCTAAGAGTTTGAAAGCTTGTTAAATACTGTTAATGGTTTAAAATATAAAATAGTTTTGATTTATGTAACATTTTGGCCACTGTACTATTAAATATGTGTTACTTCATAGTGTGAATGCCTTTATTACTGTTTTAACTGGTAGAAAATAGTCAAAAGGAGAACACCCTTCTTTGAACAAGTTTATGAGTGGTAGTGTTATTTTATAAACTGTGTTTTTTTCTGCCTTTTATAGGTAAAGCACTGTGCGATGGAAAGTCTGGAGATTATGGTGTGCCATCCCCTGGGCCTGCGTTTAAGGAGGTCTGGCAAGTTAAAGTTTGGCCGAAAGGTCTTGGGCAAGCTAAAAACCTAGTGGGTATATACAGACTCTGCCTAACAGAGAAGACAGTCAACTTTGTGAAGCTCAATTCAGATGCAGCAGCTGTAGTATTACAGCTAATGAATGTCAGACGTTGTGGACACTCTGAAAATTTCTTCTTTGTGGAGGTTGGCAGATCAGCAGTGACTGGCCCTGGAGAGTTTTGGATGCAGGTGGAGGATTCAGTTGTAGCACAGAACATGCATGAGACTCTACTTGAAGCCATGAAGGCCCTAAGTGAGGAGTTTCGGCAGCGCAGTAAGTCACAGTCTACTACAGCAGGGGGAGGGGGTGGTGCAACTGCATCTAATCCAATCAGTGTTCCATCTCGTCGCCACCACCCAAACCCTCCACCCAGTCAAGTGGGATTCATCAGAAGACCTCGCACAGAGCCACCAGGAGCTACTGGAGGAGGAGGAGGTGGCACAAGCAACAATGCCTCACCTACACCTCGGCATGGGTTGTCAAGAGCTTATAGCTCCAGTGATGGAGCAAAAGTAGAGGAAGGCATGAATGCAGGGACAAAGGGTGTTAATTCCAGTTCAAGTCCCACCACAAATGGGTCCTGTTCTAGCACGCCCATTCTCAGGTCTACATCTGTACGTGCTCCCACACCAGTCAAGGCACAGCATGCTCTGATGAGGTCCATCTCGACTCCAGCCCCTTCACCTGCTCAGAACCTCTCCTCCTACACAGGCAATGGGTCCGAATTTGTGGGCACAGGTCCTGGAACCACTGCAGCTGGTGGGGATGGAAATGGAAGCACTTACAAACGAATGCCTCTCCGCCAGCCCTCAGTTTCTGGTTCACTCAGTGACTATGGTTCTTCAGATGAATATGGTTCCAGCCCAGGTGAGCATTCTTTGCTGACTGCAAGCATTCAGGCAGGTTCTGTAGGTAGCTCCGGTGCAGATGAAGCTGCCAACTATATCATTATGGCACAGAAAGGGGCATCCAGTTCATTGCCACATGACAACTCTCTGCCTCAGACTAGAAGGGTGTTGCGACGTTCTTCGGGTCGTGAATGTGACACTGAACGTAGGATGATCAGTAAAAGGGCATCTCTGCCACCCATGGCCCTTGAGAGACTAGGAACTTACCGCAAAGGAGGAGATGTAGAGATTGAGGAAGACAACTATGCTGTAATGTCTCGCAGTACCAGCCGTGAGTCCTTCAGCTCACGCCAGGATTCAGAACCTGTGGGTGGGACCAGATATCTCGATGTAGCTGCAGAGTCCAAAGCTGAAGCAGGAAGCTGTGGATCAGATGGATTGACCATTACTGGTAATGGTAATGTAGGAGGTGACAATGGATACATGTCCATGTTGCCAGGGGTAACAGCTCCACCAGTGTCCCTCTCTCACTCGCTATCTGTAGCAGTGTCAGACTCTAAACCTGCAGATGACTACATGGCTATGACTCCCAACAATAGTATCTCACTTCCTCAGCAGATACACCTTCCTAATTCTACCACAGATGGCTATATGATGATGTCACCAAATAGCAGCTGTTCGCCTGACCAGCGTTTGGTTTCAGGAGGCTGGCTTGGCAGGAACAGTGCAGACAGTCGACCTGGCAGTGATTATATGAACATGTCACCTATCAGTGTTCGTGCCAACAGCACTCCATCTCCTCAAGGGTCTCTTACAGCATCTGAAAAACATCCTCATCAACCTCCTCCCAAAATGGTATATTCTTACTATTCCCTACCCCGTTCTTATAAACACAGCAGCACTAAACACTTTGAGGATGGTTTAGGGAGAGGAAAGTGCCTAGGTGAACGTGGAAATGGTGGTGGTCTTAGCAGTTGTAGGGGCACGTCTCATTATCAAGAACCTGGAGTTGGACGCCATTTGTCTTTTTCCTCCTCATCATACTCATCCAGTTCAGCTAGCAGTGAAAGTCTAGGTGAGGGTGAAGAAAAGCTCAGCCAGGTGAGAACGACAGCTACAGGAACTAAAGTAAAGGATAGTGGGGCTCTGCCACAAGGACTGGGGTTTGGGGCAGCTAAACAAGCAAAGGGTCAGCGTAATCGCCCTCTTAGTTTGTTTGTTGATGTCTCAAAAGCCAATACCTTACCTAGGGTCCGTGAAACACCAGTCCCACCAGAACCAAAAAGTCCTGGTGAATATGTCAGTATAGAGTTCAAGAGTGACAGGAGCAAAAAAAATGTTGTTAGAGGCCCTAGGCAGGGAGGTTCCATTCCTGCAAGCTCACAACACCCCTTGCCTAGGCCAACTTCTTGTGTTGCTGGGTTTCTACCACATCCTTGCAGCCCCTCTTCTGCTGTCCCTTCATCTGTTGCTTCGGAATATGTCAACATGGAGCTAGGAGCCTCTCCTTCACCATCATCCTTCTCCCTCACAACCCTTGATTTCCCTTCTTTTCCCACTCCTCCAACCCCACCTACATCAGCACCCAAAGCTTGGGATGAACAGAGATTAACACCACAAAATGAAGAAGAGGCTGAAGTAGAAATGGCGCATAGTGGGCATCAGCATCTGTCAGCCCCTGAGTCACTTGACTCTCCTGTACCATGTACAGACTACACAGAAATGGTCTTTGGATTGAGCTCAGACACAAATACCAACTCCACAACACCTAAAGAATCACTGCTAGACAGACAAGAATCCATTGTTCCCACACTAAGCCTTGGGCTTAATTTAGATTTTCCAATTCCCAAAGCTCCAAATCCAGATCATGGTGCTAAGGTAATAAGGGCAGACCCTCAAGCCCGGCGGCGCCACTGCTCTGAAACCTTCCTAGCCCCTTCTTCATTGTCCTCCTGCTCCGTAAGTTCCTCCACTTCTATGTGCATGATCAGTGACCACACCCATAACGTAGCACGCCGGCTTGGTTTAGATGGCATTTTGAGTGGCAGTGGAAACTTGCTAGAAATCCCAAATCACCATGCCAACCATGGAATAACTAACATAAACACTACCCAAACCTCATCTACAGAGCAAGGGCTCAACTACATAGATCTAGACTTGGCTACAAGAGACAGCTCACATCTTGTTGTTGATGTTCAGACTGCTGGCCAAACAGCAGCACGGCTCTTTTCATCTGTTTTGGGTAGTGGAGCATCTGGAGGTGCTGGAGGAACAGGAGGTCTGAGTAGCAATGCTTCAAATCTCAACACATATGCTAGCATTGACTTCTACAAGTCAGAGGAGCTACGTTCACACCAAGGCAGCAACAGCAGCAAAGACAGTACAGGTAAGAGCAGTTCTGTACTCAGTCATCACTCTACAAATTACTCATAAGGGTAACTGACATAATGTGACAAGCGATGAACCAAAGTATTTTCAAAAATGACTAAAGGAAATAAAATTCATGAAAAACATTATGAAAGAAGTCGCCGGGGAGTATCTGTATAAAAAAAAAGATTAAAGGAGTTAAAAATAACAAGAAAATCATTTTTCTCAGTTTACTTAACATGTGGCTCTGAAATGGTAAGATCACAAATCACTGTGACCTTGGAGCATAGTGAACTTGGCCAAGAAGTAATTTATAAAAATGGATTTCTGCAATTTTTTTCAGATTTCAGTTTAATTCTCCTTGCTTCTTACCATGTGCTTTTTCAGTAGATGTAACTTGTGGTAGTAGATTGAAAACGATCATCTTTATGTGGCAATTGTGTACTTCTTTTTTCATATCCACCTGCTGCCACAGAGTGTAGTCACCATCTGTCTCCTTGGCTTTAAACTGACAATACTGATTAGGAACCATTTATTGTTCACTATTTTAAATCTCAAAATACTTTTGTAAATTTTTTCCTTATGAAATTTGGTTGTGGTGCTTAATATATATGTATATGAGGATCATGTACAACTTGATTATCTCCAATCAGGTAATTTGTGGTAATAGGTTTAATCAGGTAATAGGTTTTTAGATGCATTTAAGCTTTTGGTATTACCTAGTGTATCAGATTTGTCTGTTTAAAAGATTTTCTGCAGTTTCACTTCATCATATTTTCAGTAATCTATATGAACATGCTTCTCCTGACATTTTGTTTGTGCGGCAATGAGGTGCAGCATATCCCACTATTACTTAGCTAAAATTAGTGTATGATTTTTTTTTTATACGGAATAAGATTGGGGCTGTGTTTAGAGAAAGTAGTTCTAGAGCATATAAATAGTATAGCTTCTTCCCAGAGTGTTAGAAGAGCAGTTGTGCTGGCTCCGTCTGCAGCAGGGAGCAAGTGTGTGAGCTTTTCAAGTCGGGCTTGTGTCCTGGGAGATGTAGTGTACTAGCTGTGAATATTGAAACAGAGCCAATCTAGCACTGACACAGTGCTGGCCCAACCTCCAGTCTACCCTTTCCCCCCCCAAATGATCCTTTTGTTCATGGCACCTCTTATAGACTTATTGTAGTGTGTACATGTACAAATGTATGGATATATGTCAGTTTGTGTGTGGGGGTTGGTCCTGTGTTCTGTATAAAAATAGTTTTTCTAGGCTTGAAAGAAGAATTGGAAGAGTGCCCTGCTCAATTTTGGACTGGGAGGTAGAGAGAAATACAGACTATGATACAGAGAGAGGGTGAGAAAGAAAGATGGCACCAGAAAAGAGCTCAAGTCGATGAGAGCTGAGTGTGTGAGACATGCAGATGGTGAAGACAGGGGAGAGAATTTGGGTCAGATTTTGGGTGTTATTGGAGCTGCATTCATTTTTGCCTTTACTATTTAACATGATGATAACAATGATCAGAGTTGTAGGGATTTTCCCAGCTGGGACTCCAGACTGGGTCTTCGTGGTGACATCTGATATGATACAAAGGGGGAGGTAGAGAGAAAAAGGGGAGGAGGAGTAGAGAATAGTAAAGTGAGAACAAGAGAAACTGTAGAATAAAGCGAGTTAGAGAGATTGGGAAGTATTTAAAAAGGGATGCCAGTGAAATAACTCTGTCTGGGCTTTGGGAGGTTGACGTGCGTAGGTGTTAGCTTTCTTTCACTCTGCGTGTCAGAGTGTGGGTGTGTAATACAACTGTTACCAATGTAGTCGCTTGGCTTCTGCAATTATCTTTTGTCTTCACTTTATCTCTTTCTCTCTCTCCTATACTTTCTCCCCTCACATCCCTGATTTTCTATAAGTTGAACCATTCAAACTTATATGCATGAAATGCACATATTTATTGTCACAAGATTTTGAGTACGAATCCCAGTGATGCCACAGCCACTCATGGCCAGGATTCCAAGAATGCATACACACTTTCCCGACAATTACAGTGAAACTAGCCAATTGTGGACATCCATGAGGTCATGTTTGCAGAAGAGGTTGGATTGTGCTTTCCGGGTGTGTTACACCGTGCTGTGATAGAGCATGAGCAGTGGGTAGGATTTGGTCAGGACTAAATTAGGGAGAGAAAACTAAACAATTGTTGCCACAAGGGTGTTTTGTGTTAACTAAATATGAATAGCTTTGAATTACTAGCTAATAGTGTTGTATAATAAGGTATTGAATAAATAAAGCTAGCAGTTGGTGTTACACTGCAGGTCTGTCACTGGAATAGCTGAACAGAAAAGTCATTAAGTAACTTGGCAATTTTCTGCTTTTGTTTTATAAAATGAATGATTATATAAAATCTGCTACACCAAGGGACTACCATTTTAGTAAACATTACAAGTAAACATGACCTAAATAAGCTAGTTAGCTAGCTAGCGAGGCACCTTGAGCTGGATTTTGTGGCGGGGCAAACTTACTGTAGCAGGCTTGCTGCCTCAGTCATCTGTCACTTAACTGCATACTCATATTTTATTAGCCTGTTAGACATGCCGTGACATCCGTATCAGCCAGCAAATTATTTCTGTATAATATGAGGTGAGCCTTTTACTCTTCGAGCTCATTAGCATGAATGAGTTTTGGGTGTCATTGAGAAGCAGCTTATGTATGAAACTGTAGCTTGTATGAAAATATGAACCCATAAAAATGTGTTGTCCTGCCACAATGTTCCGTAATACAAATATCTGTTCTCAATATGCAAAAAAAAAAAGTCTGTACTTTTTGTCCGCTAGAATGGTATGTTCACTCTGCATTTGGATATGTTAGGAAATAAATCTGGTGTACACACACACACACACACACACACAGACACACACAGTGGGAGACTGTAAAGTTCTGGCTGGTCTCCACCCTGCAGTAGCGCACACACGTGGCATTAGCAGTGCAGTGGTGCTGCCACGTGTGTCTCCTCAGTGTGTCCAGGACTGCTGTGGTTAGCTACTGGCACCAAGGGGGGTTGATGCCACCACAGGGAGGTGGAGAATGAGACAGACAGACAGATTGATGGATGTGTTGCAGATGTAGGAGTGCGGTCTGAATCCAAACCAGGACAGGATGGGTGAGGCAAGGTGGAGGTTGTACAATACACACACACACGCACACACACAAACACACAGAGTACATTTTGTTATTTTGGTATATTGGTTTTGAAATGAAGCATTGAGGTTAAAGTGCAGAGTGCCAGCTTTAATTTGATGTTATTTGTATCTTTATTGGGTGAATATTATAGGAATCTCTGCCAAACAATTGTCCACTTGGTTGTGGGTTGCACCTTACGTGAACACAGATGGACGTATGCGTGCATACATATACATTCGGTTTTCAGTAGACGGCTCTCACACTGGTGTAGCTGTTTCTTTCTATTTTAACAACTCTCACACCAATTTGACCCCTGTTTTCATTTCCACCTCTGTAGCTCACTCACACACACATGCCCAGAAACTCAGACTTCTAGTCCCATCATGTGCTAGTAATCATCTTTACTCTGAAAGGCTTTTCAGACTAATTTGACTAATTTGAAATACACAGCCGTCTAGGTAGAACTAGCACAATAGTACTTTATTTTCTGATATCAATACTGTTTTTATATATTTTAAAGTACCAAGCTTTAATATTTTATGTAATTTTAAATTGATGCAGTAGGCATTTAAAATATTAAAATACAGATATTATTTTTAAACATTAATCAATCCAACATCAATCCAAAATTAGATTAATTAATATAAAATAATTACATAAAATAATGACAATAACTGCAATAAAAAAAGCCTTGCTACTCTGGTGCTGGGGTTATGGTAACTCATGTAGCTACTGTTATTAGATTATTACATAAAAAGTTGGCTTTAGTACTGACCATTGTTTAAGGCACTATACAAATTGAATTGAATTATTGTGTGGGTTACTGCATTGCAAACAATTCTGTGATATTTCAGTCTAGGTATGTTCCAGAGTCCAATCAGATTCCTAATATTTCTTTCTGTGTGATATCTCATCCAGACATTCCTTCTCAGTCCACCAACGATACTGGATATAATATCAGTGCCATTTATTCATGTAGGTGTCATGTTGACCTGTCTCATTTCTTAGAATTCTCTGCCAAGAAACAACCTACAAGACTCATCACCTAATCAGTCACTTGTTACTGCTCTGATTCCACAGACTTTGATTCACACACATCTGTTCCCAATCACTGGTTCACTAAAATTACACAAAGCAAACGTCAAAAGAAAGCTCAGCAAAGCTCATTGTGAAGTATTGCTCCTAGCTAATCAATAGCGACATAGTTATTGAGTGCATACTGTTCTGGTTTTGACCCTGTTTGTTCAGATTCTTGAGTTTGCTTTGACTATTCTGGCCTGTTTATTGTTCACTTGAACCATTACGTGTTTATGACTTTGCCCTTTAGGTTTGTCTGCCTTGTCATTTACATCAGTAACCTTCCACTTGCATCCCGACCCCTGTGCACAGCTACTACATGATTTTGAAGTAAATAGTTGTGTTTTTCTGCCGTTCTTCCTTTTTCCTCACATAGTTGCTCAGTCATCTGCTTAACTGTATTTGTTAGAGCCACAATTAATTAAAAATAATGGTTGTGCAATGTGAAATTTTTCCAGTAACACTCAGTGCTTCTTGGAAACTGTGTGAATTTCCCTTTGGGATGAATAAAGTATCTATCTATCTACTTCCTGAAATCCTTGAATTCATTACTTACAAACCATTAAAATTTTATATATATATATATATATATATATATATATATATATATGGGTTCAGAGTTGAATTATTTTGTATACCACATCACTGACAATCTTCAGTGAGTAAAATTTTTATTCAAGCCATAGTGAGTCATTTTCCAGTCGGACCCTGCCAGTCCTGAAGGACCCGAAAACCAGTCTGTTCTAGCTCAGAACAAGATGGTCCGAGTGCAAGGAGGGGTGATGAGAGGAAGGGATGATGGAGATGGAACGAGAGAGAGCGAGGAAGAGAGAGAGGGGATTACATTTGACTATTTATATGTGTCCCTGAGGCAGACTAATTTATGCATGGTCCTGCGTCCTGTGGCCTTGTGGTAGAGAAGCTTTGGGTCATTCAGTACACCACCCTGCCTGCAGCACATTGAGTTCATTCACTGAGTTACAGATCACTGTGTTTAATATTAATTATGGTTAAATCTAGGAACTGATTCAGGATTTTAGAAACCCGCCATCTTTGCCAGAAATAAAAGCTTGCTGTGAGGAACTTGAAAGGCACTTTTCGTTGTCAGCACCTACTCAAGTGTATGAAAGACAGATATTTAGTGCTCATGTTTTTTTTTGTTTTTTTTAAGAAGAAGAAAGGTATATTTGTTTGCTAAATAAAACAGTACTGTGAAGGCCTGGCTGACCAAAGGGTGTCTATGGATGTCCAATTATTTGGCTGATTTAGTCATAAAAATGCATTTGTCTGCTTTAATTCAGCCCTGCTCTTCCTTCAATCCCTTAAATATATATGTCCTCTTTTGGGTCATGATAACTTTGACGATACATAAAACTTCTAGGTATGACATGATCCTCAGGCAAGAACACACCTTTGTGCTCGCAGACGTAATACATCTTTCTAAATGACATCTGTACTGGATGATGGAAAGTCAAAGCGTTGCAACTTGCTATTCCAAGTACTTGAAGGATTTTATGTATAGACCGACATCTATATGTTCAGAGCTATGACAAAGAGACATACAGACAGATATATGTTTTATTCATTCTCCATATCTTACTTTTAATATGTCTGTATGACTCTCCATCATGGCTCTGGACATATATGACTGTCTATGTAGAATATTCTTCGAGCACATACAACAACAACTTGCAAAACTTTGACTTTCCCTTAATTTAAAAAGACATGCTCAGATCACGTGGAAAGCTTGTAAATCCAAAGACTTTAAAGCAGCAATAGTAAGGTGAATGGCTAGTTTGTGTGTGTGTGCGTGTGTGTGTGTGTGTGTGTCTGTGTGAAGAAAGCCAAAAACTAATGTCGTGTTGTGTGAACCCACCAGCTATGGGGCAGAAAATGAAATTTTAAAATAGAAGTGTCTCATGTTTTACTGCTGAAAAAAGGTAGAAGAAACTGTGATGCTGAGAATTACTCCTTAGTTGCCCTTAGATATTGAAGTCAAACAAACAGGGAACTCGGATTTTAAAGTAAAATATTAAAGGGGAATATCTAATATTAAAGCACTACTGGATAGCGTCTCTGAAATGCAGTTCATCTCACTGCACATCTGGACTTAATGGATATCAGGGCTTGTGATAGTGTTCTATCAGCCAGATGGCATTAGGTTTTAGTATGAGGTGCATCATTTTAATTACTCAAATAATACAGGTAAGCAGTGAGATGAATAACCTAGAACATAACCAAATTAATTTTGACATTCAGACATGGAAATATGCGCATTTGCTGTTTGACTTATATTCTCCTGCTCAGCAAGTGAGTATTTTCTTTATGCACAGCACTTTAATTACTCACAGCACGCAGTATGCATGTCAGCCCGCCCGTGTGCACATGCATAATGCATAAATCTGCGTAACCTGCATAAATACATTAATTTCAGCTTACATTCACTGGGTTTTACAGCTTGAGTCACAGAGACCATGCTTTTGTCAATGTGAGTGACAACTCCAGGGCCTGCACCTTCTTTACTGGGACGTACCGTGCCACTCCTACTTTACTGAAAGTTATAGATGCTACACATTCTTTACAAGGAATGACAGACACAGAAGCCACACCTACTTCACTGAAACTGACAAAGAGAGGTCACGACTCCTTCACTGGGACTGACAGACAAGGAGCCTACCTTCCTTCAGTGGGAGGAACAGATCACTGAGGCCACACCTCCTTCACTTGGACTGATAGGCACAGATGAGCATGGAAGAGATAGAAAGAGCAAGAGTTCTTTTAAAATTTTTTGTTTTAAATATAACTATACTAGTAAAAAAAAAAAGAAAAGATATATTGAACTTTACAAATAGAGATGTTTAACTCGACCAAGATGTGCACTCTCAATTTACATTCTAAAGAAATAATTAGATCCAGAATATTTATTTTTGTGTCTTTCTAAGCTCCCCAGTAACAACTATTATACAGCAGTTAGTTCTGGTCCACTAATTTCATTGGTCACACAGCATTTCAAGAGTGCTGATATTTAGTATAACAGAACACAGAACTGCTATATTTCACTGTTTGTATCTCTCCGAATTTCAGTAATAGTTTGTGACATTGAAACTGTTACTACTGCGGCCTGTCAGTCGAGTGGAGTGTTGCATGACCCAGCTCTGGCTTGTTGGGGAACTATTTTCACCAATGTAGAAAAAAGAAACAGGAATATTTCATCATATTGTATCTGAAATGTCATTTACTTAATAAGAATAATTTCTAATTAATAAAACTGTTGTGTAAAAGCAGTATCACTTTATGAAATGTAATGAATTCTGATCATGCATAATAAAGAGAAAAGTTGTAGAGAAGACAAGTTCTACTATATATAGTAGAATTGAAATATCAGCATACAGTGGCCTTCATTAAGAGGAAATTGTGACAGGAGAGAGAAAGATAGAGAGTTAGTTAGTTAGTTAGCTAGTAAGTAAGTAGAAACAGAGGGATAGAGTTAGAATGCCTCAGAATGCAGTTTGCGGATAGCTATAATTGCACATGCAGGCCAATCTTATTATTGTTATTGTGCATTTTCCTCTCAGGTATTCCCACAAATTGTTGCATTTCAGAAAACAAATGCAGATTGTTCTCCCAGTCTGCTTCACGTGGCACTAATCCAGTCAGCCATATTTACTGTAGCCAGAATGATTCCTTTTTGATCCACTTCCAACAGCTAGTTGTTAAACAGAAGCTCACGCTCACACACTCACAAACTCACAGACTGGTCATTGGTATGAAGGTAAGAATAGACCTCCAAGCAGAGATGGTACACTGCCCTGCAAGTGATTAGGAATATTAGAGCAAATATTAAGAAATGCAAGCGATAAATGATAAAGACGAGAGAGTAGGGAGGGTGAAATGGGGAGTGAAAGGGAGAGAGAGAGCAATAACAAGCACTTGTTGTGGACTTTGATTTCTCCTTGCGTTTGCGTCAAAGGAAGTGGGATACGCATGGTTGCCGTAGCAATGCTGATGAGTACTACTTTCCTCCTCCTCTCACTTGGTTTCATTCACTCTCTTTTCTTCGCCGTATTTTTCCCCAAGCAACTTACTCTATTCACTTCTTCCTTACTGTTTTGGTTTATTTCATGTTTTTATCTCATAGCTGTTGACTGCTTTCCTGACATTTATCGCCTTCCCACATCCTCTTGTTTTCCAAAGATCGTTCCTCCTCTCACACACTCTCGCTCTCTCTGGCAAAACAGCGTGTGACCTGCCACTCAGTGTGCTTCATGGTTCATGGACCGGCTAAGTAACTGTGCTGCTTTTGTTGTCGTGTTGTCACGGTCGCTTCCACTGTGCCCTGAAGTTTCTGCGGGTTTTACTGAAACTGTTTTGTAAGCAAGTGTGTTTGCGGCAGAGTGAAGATGTGTGTGTGTGTTTGTATAGCAGCTGTAGCAGTCAACCTGATAGACATCATTCCAGGGATGGTGGGGGGAAAAAAGTGAGAGAAGAAGTGCAAGGACAGGTCAAGGGTTAAAGCAGATGTGCTCTTCTGAAATGAAACTGCCGGTCAGTGTGTTTGAGGCCAGACATGGAAAGGCTGTTACACATATATTAGAGACCTAGATATCTGATGACGTCATTGTCTACAGAGCAATGTAAAACCATATGGCCACCGTGCTGTAAAATCATAAAACTGTTTATGTGATGTTTACGTGATGTTCATTTAGATCATTTAGCCAAATTTCTCTAGTATTTAACTAGTTGCAACTTCACTTAAATAATTAAAGCAACTCATTCACATTGTTTTAGTCAGATTTTGGTGCATAAGAATCCACAGGTTACGTTAATTTAAAGAATTCTCTACATCTTATATAAAGATGAAAAAAATGTTTATGTGCAAACATATCTAGTCTACAGAGAGATTTTTAGAGCAGTGATAATCTACTAAAGTTTTTGTGAAGGTATAACGTCATAAATAACTTGCAACACAAGGCGGTTAACATGACTGAATGGCCAACAACAGTGATCTTTTAAGGTCTAACTGTTATTGATTTACTCATGGCTATAGATAAGACACAACAGATGGAAGTGGTTATGTTTTCGATCACAGTAGAGCTTCACATTACCACTTTTTGCATTTGCATCATTCACTCACAACAGACATCTGTTTTGGACTTGAAGTGGAGAATAACTGCGTACTCCTCTGTCCACTCGTCCGCACACATTCTGTTTCTGTTGTCAACTTTTCTTTAACAAGCCATGTCATCAGTCCAGTAACAAGACCGGAGAAGGTAAATTGGAGTAAAAAGAGCTGCTTTCATAAATTGATGGAATTGGTCACAGCAGAGGATTTGCTGCAGTCGTGATGTTACTACACTGTGGGCAGGTTTTGTCTTGTTACTCAGTTCAATCGGCAGAAATACTTCTGGGTCTGTATCTGAACCAAGGCCCCTGATCTAGGTTGTATATCTTGTAACTGGAGTGACTGGAGAGGCTTTTATAGGTCAAGTCTCTTTAGTTAAATGTAATGGAAAAGATCCATAAATTTGGGTCAATATTTGATGTGACACTAGTGGAAATGTATGTAAACACATGGCAGAGCAGTCACATTAAGGATGTTGTCAGGGGTGAACACTGGAGTTTGATAAAGCCTATAGTGGTTTTAAAAGCCGGTTAGCGGTTATGTTTAGTGTTTGGTGTATACATAACAATATGTATAACTCACTTTGAGGAAATACCTCACCAAATTAGTTGTGTGTGTGTGTGTGTGTGTCTGCGGTTCTATCTCTTCTTTCACTGTCAAATGGCTTGAAGCCCAACTGGCACTGTTTGCAGTTGGTGAGTCAGCAGTCATACTTCAGCTGCAGAACATTCTGTGTGTGTGTGTGTGTGTGTGTTTTGAGGCAGGGAAAGGTGGTGGTGGTGGTGGGGTTAGATCAGTGCGGCAAGCTCAATCTCTCTTACTGAGTATATCCTGCACGATCAGCCCAATGAAGCAGCCAATCAGAGCACAGCATGCAAACAGACACATTCTCCCACAGTTCTACATAGTCTACAAAATATGACTGTTTAAAAAAAATAGTTCTGGGTGGCAAAATGTGTGTGGTTTGTAATGAGCATATTTGTGCATTGTGTTGATATGTATTTTAACAACTGGAAAATGAGCCCATATGCCAATTATATTGCTACATTTAGCCTTGTCCAGGACCACGCTTTTCATGACAAGTCCTGTGCCTGTTTATACCTCATACTCCCTTTTGCAAGTCTTGCAAATGTTGCTTAAGTTCTCTGTTTCTGTAGAGTTACTCAAGTGTAGCGAGGTCTCATGTCACTCCTCTGGAGCCAGTACTCTCTCCAGAGATCTCTTATCTGGAGATCAAGTCACCCCTAAACACACACCCACCCCCTCACACACACATGCACACACACATGCACACACACACACACACACACACACAAATGATGTTAAGTTGCACAGTCACCACACAAACAGATGGCTATTAATAGCTTTGGGTAGTACACCAAGTTTTCAAGATACACTAGATACATGTGTTGAAATCCCTGCTTCCACATGCTTTTACTCATCCATTCACATTAAACTCCTTTTACTCACTCACTTTACTTTATTTCTTCTGTTCATATGCAAAATGATAAGACTCACAAATTAAACTATTGAAGTAAAACCAAACATCAAGCAAACTGCTAGGAGTTCAAAAGTGTGTTTGTTTTCTAAAGCTAACAAATCACTTGATCCACCCTAGTTATACATCACCGCTTAGTGCTTTCATCTGCTTATCAGAAGTTCCTATTTTTCCTGTGTAAAACTACAATACTTTCATAATACAGTGTGTTCAGAGAAAGCAAGGATAGCTTTTACAGCTGATGGGAGAAGTTTAATAATCAATCATGGCTCAACGTTTTTCGGTGCTTTTTTTTAACTGTAAGTGAGACAGCATAAAGCACTCTGCAGCATTGTTGGTGTCTAACTTTGAGTCTCAGCCATCCTGGCAAAAACCCAATTCATGACAAAGAGTTCCCATTATCTCTTGATGGGGCGCTAGACCCCAGACAACAATACAGATTTAATCAACGGATTACTTTCTCATCACTATGGACACTTGGCTAAAGTCTATTCTTAGAGTGTCATTGATGTTTTCATTCATTAATCTTCAGAAACTGCTGAATCCAGAGCAGGGCATCATACACACACACACACACACACACACACACCTTCACACTTAGGTCCAATTAAAGCAGGCAATCCAACTACCGGCATGCTATTTTTTCTTTTTCTTGTTTTTCGGGTTGGGGGTTGGAGGAAACCAGAGAAGCCTGAGGAATCTCACACAGACATGGGGAGAACTTGCAAAAATCCACACAGACAGTAACCCGAGCTCACGATTAAACCTGGAACCCCGGAGCTGTGAGGCGCTAAACACACACTACCCTCTTCACCAACGTGCTGCTCCGATGCTTACGTTATAATCTGTGTCTGATAGTGATATAATTTCACCCTCGAATAATTTCTAATAAGAATTAATAATCCATAAAGACAACTGAGTTAATTGACTCATGATGAGTTATAATCAGGAACTGTTGTAATTATGTTGTATACATTGCTCCTATTTCACCTATTTGTGCCAAGTAAATTATGGGATGGTTTAATTGATCTTCCTACTGATTGGATCATAACTACAGTGAATGATGTGTGTGCGAGCAGGACACATTTTGTAAAATTGTACTATATCATGCAAACAGTTTATTTGCAAGATGATTTCAAATAAACATTTCTCAGCTAGCCTTCAGGGATATACTGTGTATACTGTATATAGTCTGCATATTATAATGATAGAATTATATATTGTTAATTCATTGTTGTTCACTTATTAGTGCACTTAATTAAGCCAATCTTCATCAAACAAATATGAGATGGGGAAAATGTCTTATAGAAAACTGAGGTCTTAGACACTTTTTGAATGTAAGAAAGAAAGCAAAGAAAGATCCTGAAATTATCAACCCAGATAATAATCATGATTTCTGATATTATTGATTATTGCCCCAAGACATGCTATAAGACAGATGTGCTTCATCTCCTCAGCATGACTGCTGTATGATATACCAGCTTGTGCTGAAATGAATGATCACAGCCGTTCATATTCCATCAGCGTTTATTCTCAGCTGTTCAGAGGCCATGAAAAACTTGCCTTTTACACTGATCAAGGACATGGGACTCCTGAGGCCATCACTGTGAGGCTATCACACACTCACACACACACACACACTCAGGGCCTCATAGCTGATTATATCTACTAATCAGCCTTTTCTCATATGGTTTAGTGTGGAATGTGTATTCATGCACACATGTAGATAGATTAGATAAAATAACTGCTGAGGAAAAAAATTTGCACAGTCAAAGTGCAGCACAGAGAAACTCCAAACAGCCTGAAGCACCCACGTGCACATCAATCATTTCTAACTTCACCAGGCAGCTTTGAGCTACTTTGAGTGTTCTGTTTATAGAATACTGTGTATGTGTATGTGAATTCAGTGAAAACCCCTAGGCAATACTGGTTATATCTTGTTAGAGGTTGACACAAGAGCAACTGGGAACAGGATGAATTGCATAACACACCTCTACATTTAATCAAGCGCATAACTCTTTTCACAATATACACAGATGTCATAGAGTAACTTTTACTAAGAATTAGTTTTGCATAACAGGGGAGCGGTAACCTTCCGAACAACTGATCGGATTACTGATGTGAGTTCAAATACAGGACCTGCTGGGCCCTTTAGCGAGGCCCTTAACCTTCAGTTACTCCGTTGTTTAAACAAGATACATAAAAGTGGCGCTGTAAATGTAATTGCAAAAGGAACGCTTTGTTTATTTGATCAGTTAAGAAATATACATGTTGGTGGCTTAATAAATAAAGCTATTTCCTACAGTGGCCCGGGAAGTTGCAACTGAAATGCATTCATGAAGCAAATCATCATGATAGTTATCGTAAGCGTTTTGTCCATACTAGATTTTATCGTTATCATCAAACACCCAAACTGCAGTTCCTATTTAAACCCTGTAGCAGATGATCTGCACCATGAAAATTAAATGCAGGCATAAGGTGTGGGTTTCTTGTGTCATGTGAAAAGGTTCTGTCTCCATGAGTGTTCTACAATCTGGTTTTTCAAGTTAATCTACTGTGTTTCTGAACAGCTGAAAATGGTTTGCCTTAAACAGCTACAATCTGTGTAATGACTGACTACAGCTTGGGTCTAACCTCCTGACAAGTGGATAAATTATTAACAAAATAAAAGAATAGAAAAATCTATCCACATATAAAAGTATAATTCAGTCAGCTTTTCAAGAAAACGGTTTTTAAAAATCTGTAGAAATAAAAATGATCAATTTCTAATCTGAAAGGGAATCTATACTTTCAGCTAAGTAGCTTCCTTACACACTGACCTGATTTTGTATAAATATAACTCAAGCCCACCTGCTTAAGCTATTTCAATCATTTGTTACAGAACAGTTCATTTGATAGCAATATTAAGTCAAAACAATTGATAAAATCCAATCTACATTGTGCTCCACAAAAGCTTTGTTCAAGTTGTCATTGTTAGCATGCTGCAGTCAGCTTTTAGTGCTTCTGCTAAAATCTTAATATATACAATATCTGATTTTTTGTAACTAAAAACCTTAACATGCAATATTCTGTAGAGTAATACTGTGGTAACAGACCCAGAGAGTCAAAACACAACAAATTATCTGTTAATATCATTTGCTTTGCTAACATTGCTGAATATTTTGCTAGCTAGCTACCTAGTTGTTAGCCCTGTAATTTATGTAGCATATAGAGCAAAGTGTGGACTCTATGGTGTGGACTTACTGTGTAGGAGACTATGTTTAGCTTCATATTATATTACTGTATTAGCTAGCCAGCCATTTTCCACTGCAGATGAATTTCTCTTGCTTTGCTAGCCAGGCAAATGGCCAGCATAGATATTCTCTTGCTCTAGTAATGTTGCCATGCTTTAACTTCAAGCTGGAGTCTTTTGTTTGTTTTATAAATACACTGTGTTATTGATCTCTGGCTCGTCATATGAATTTTATGTAAATGCTCTCCCAGGAGAGCAGCTTCCACTAATTGCACAGAAATAATCACACAGCTATTCTATGTAAATGACTAAGCAATACTTGAAGTGCAATATACTGAGACGTTTTAGTTATAAGGGTCGGCAGGTTCACATGGTTTTAAGATCATTCAGACACGTAGAACATATTCATTTATATACTTTTTATTGGTATTCATTTTACAGTATATAATTTCAGAAAAATAAATGTTCAGACATTTTGTGACATGCAGGAGTATTTCTATGTTTAAAAATAAAGTATTTCAATAAATAATAAATTAAGTATTCAATTAAATATCAGTGTAAATAAGTGTGTAATTCAATTACTTCTTTATAGTGGACACTACTTGTTGTTTTTGTTGTTTTCCATGTCCTGCCCTGTATTTTGGTGAAGCTAGCAAAGAACTTTATATATAACAGTATTTCATTGCATGTATTTTTGACGTGTTAGAAATGGTAGAGATCTGAATAGCTCTGTTGAAGAACCTGCCACACACTCTATGCATTTGTCTCACAGTTGTCACTGTCACTGAGTTATTTATGTTTAGGTGCCAATGGTTTATCTTTCAAGTGCGCTTGACTTTTAATAAATCACTTACTTTGAGTCCTGTTAGGCACTAAATCTACCGATTTTGGTCTGTGTAGCAGTTGCAGGTGTTGAAAACTCTAGTGTAAAGGCACTTATAATACACTTTCTAATCTCAGAAAGGGTTACTGTAGATATATCATAAAAACGATAGCATTTTATCATATCACCAACCTCTACAAGTGACTCAGAGAAGTATTACAGCCTAATAGCAGTGAGTGTGCAGGGTGTTCATAAACCAACTGAAAACTTTTGGCAGTCGATTTTGTAGAAGGCAAATCAAGTGCTGTACACTTGATTTACCAGCAAATCATCAGCTGTACAAGTTTTAATGGGAAAACACTGAATCCTGCAGTGTTGTGATTCTCTGTTTATAGTGGTATTGTTCTGTGCCTATGGAAGCCTTTAATGGTTCATACAGACATTAATATTAAACTGTAGCACATATATTCAAAAATGTATTTTTGCAGGATTTTAGCAACAGCCCAAAAAGGATGAATAATTTTATAACACAATATTAAGTATATTATTACACTACATTAAATATATTTTTCACCAAAAAATTGGAAATATATTTTGCTACATTTTCTTTGTATCTTGTCAGGGTTGTCTGCCTACAGAGATGACAAAGAGCCAATTTAACAAATGTTGTGCTAGAGGTCAGTCTGCATAAAGAAGTGTAAAAAAAAGTGTTGGCTAAGTGTAACATTACAAACGCATAACATTGTAAAGTCTGACCACTTTAGTGTGTAATCAGATACTGACTTTCAAAATGTCCACAATGCTTCTGTGCCACAGTCAAAAGTCTTTAAATACTTTTCCCTCTCTATTATTTATTTATTTATTTATTTATTTATTTTTCCAAAAGAGAATCATACTTAAGAAAAGCATATTGTTTTCAGAATACTGTAATTCATGCAGAAAATGTCAAATAGCTCACCCTATGAGGGGTTTTCCCAGGCAGCTACACATATTTTGTCATGGACCATTAAGGCTATATCCAACAATAAACAATTTCCAAAAGAACAGAATCTGCAGTTTTCTCATTGTGTACTTTTTTTTAGTTTATTGAGATGTGAGATATTGCTCAATTAAATATGTGCCATATTTAATTATGGCAATTTAAAACCACGCATGATGAATTCTACACAAGGGAAATCCTAATTAAACAAAGTAGACTATAGGTAGAAAGGGAATTCAGGTCACTTGCTAGTGATCAGAGGTATGCATTTAAACATTGTACCACCTGTCTGCTTTTGAGCATCATGCATTAACCAGGCCTATGCATACTGACCTCATTTAATGCCTTAGAAAGCTCTTCAGCTACCTTGAGCCACAAGTGCGGCTTAAGTTCACCTTCACATCAAAACTACAATCCTACAGTTCTCTGGAACCTGGAAACTGCTGATCTCCTGCGATTTTCACACACAACAGTCTCTTGACATCTCATGACATCTTCATGATTTTGTGCATTGTGCTTCTGCTATATGATGGGCTGAATGGATAACTGCATAAATATGCATAAAGGGAACATGTATAATGCCCCTGTTACAGAGCCACCAGCTTTTCCTTTCATTTGTCACTTGTCTCTGTGTGTGTGTATGTTCTCTATGTTATAATGCTGAGTTCAAAACAGTAGCAACAATCTGGCATGCTCTATGAGATGCCTGCCTGCTGGTACTTTCTTCTCTTACATGCGATTAATTTAATTGTGCTTCTATGGCATTTGACAGATCACCTTATCTAGAGGTGACTTAAAGACATAGACACACCAATATCATGTGTCTTTGAATAGACATGGACACTTTTTGGTTAGAGGCAGGCAGGAGTAACTGTTCTGTCCTGCATTAATAAATGTGTACAGTGCCCAGTTGGACATACTGTGACTGCATACACATCTTTGCTAAAACGTGTCCTGTCTACTGTTCTCTCTAGCTGCCATTCTAGGGACTAGAGTGAGATACCAAAAGCTAAGCAAGGGAAAGGAGAACAGACAGAGCAGCAGGGATTTGATTATGTAATTCAGAGATTAATGCTATTTCAGTATAGTGTGTGTGTACATGTGCTTTTGTGTGGCTGTGTAAAAATGCATGGTACATACTAGTGATGGCAATTCCAGGTTTTTTTTTTAGCAAGTCAGATCATTTGGCTCCACCATAATAGCCGATTGGTTTGGTTGAACTGGACAAAAAATTGACTAGTGATTGTTCTTCTTTGCCTAAGTATGGTTTCACAAAATCTTACCATACCTTCTAAAATAACAAAATAGTATGGCTTTGCATTGGATTTTATATCAAATCTATGTGTTCAGCCAGAAAGGCACTATAAATGTACAGTTGACAAATGCAGTAAACGTCCCTGAAGTTGAGAATGCTGTGCCTGCTGTGTCTGAGCTTCAAGTAATAGATTAATTTCCGTTCATGAGGAACTGCTGACCTCCTACGATTTTCATACCCAAACGGTCTCTTGACATATATCTACATGGTTTTCTGCATTGTGCTGTTGCTACATAATTGGATGAATGTTTCCAAGATTCAATTAATAGATTAATTTCCGTTCATCACAACTCGCTGCCTTCCTAAACGGTGATCAGGTGGAACCCCAGGGATCTGTGATGCACCCACCATCATTTAATCTGCTATATTTATTATTGACTATATAGATATTATTATTGAGTATTATTAACTATATTATCATAGTTATGGGATTTATTCTTATAGTGGATTTAATACAAACTCAAACTGAAAAACAGTTGGACCTAATGTCAAAAGTTCAGGAATAAAAAGCTGCATGCCTCCAACAAATATCCAGAATAATATGTCTAAATTTTCAATAGCTCGATTAGGGTCATAAAATAATGGCAGTGGAATATATTTTCGAGCTGTAGAAAAGTTTGAAAACCCCTGCTGTAAACTTCATACAGTACAGCTTCAGCACACAGCAGTGCAGCAGATCCTCCCTCTCATGCTGCCTAATACACACTGCTGAGATACAAACTCACACCTCACCATTCACACAGTCAAACAGAAAAGAAGTTTCCATGGAAGCAGTTTGATTATATTTTACTGCAGTGGGTAGAGCTATACAAGGAAGTTTAAAAAAGCCTTTTCACTAAAAGAATCAGCTAAAAGTGTTAACTCACTGGCAGACAACACACCCATAGTGTGTACACAGCCTGAAAAGCCCATATTCAGCATTTCTTTATCATGTAGTTGACCAATAATGGCTACTCTTTGGGCTCAGATCTTGCAAAATACCATTAGTACCGTTAAGCAACAGTGTTCTTTTCTTCCTAAATCAAACGAGCTCCTGGCAGCACACACCTGCTGACTTCAGCACTGTGACACACATACGCTGAGTGGCAAATAGATTACAAGATTACAAATAGAGTTACATCTGAATATTTTCTTTAAAAAAATAGTATATGTTGAATAAATATTAATTTGTTGTTAGAGTTTGTTAAAGCGGTGCTATTCTGATGATTTTGATTGGTTCGCTGGTTTGAATGTGCAGCACGTCTGCCAATCACGTTAATCCACATTGCCGCGGAAAGCTTTAGGCTAATACACTGTCTGAGAGTTACCACCATGGCGAGTGATAAAAATGCATTTCATTCCTGGAAATTTAAAAATAATTTCATCCTAAAATCCGATAAGGGGCAAATATAACAGTTCAGTGGGAAATTTGTTTGCCAGCTGTTAAAATGTGTTCGACATCAAAGGCTTCAGTGTTGAACCTGAGGAAGCATCTGCAGGTATGTAACCTAGCCTTTCTTTATTTTATAATATATTTAAAATGTAAAATTTTTGTCATTAGTGTGAGCGTACAGAAATAAAAACAGACCCTTTAGTTTCGAATGATATATTACTCGTTTCTGTATAATAAAAAGTGATGGGAGTGGTCAGTTGATTTACTGAAGCTGCTCTGTGGCAAAAAATCCACTAAAACGCGCCTGCGCGTTCATCGAGCCCATAGAGTACTCAAGACCTGTATTTATAACATTCAGAACAAATTAGCTAGTCTGCTAGCCATGGGCATCACTAGGACATTTTAAAGCCCCCCTAAAATTCTGTGATTGTCCATAAACTGTACACGAATAAGTGATCTCCTCATCCCCTTTAAATTTCATATGAAAACTCAGACAGTCTTCGGCTCCTCCCCATCTTTCAGCGCGTTCTTAAATCTGCAGACCTTGGTGTCACAGAGCGAGGATCAGAAGACAAGTGTGTGTGTGTGTGTGTGTGATCAGGAAGACTCGTATTTGGCTTGTTCAGTACTCAAATGTTATACACATCTATGCAATACATAGATGTGTGTAAAATTAAATGAAAATCCTAAAATCGTCCCTGCTGCTAGCTACCTTTACCAGGCACACTTCTATTTATGAACCCTTTGACAGAAAATATATAGCTCACTTTTCCTCCTTGAAAATGTGTTGGTAATGTCAGATCTAATATAAATATTATTTTAGCACTGTAGCATACATTATGATGACTCTTTTCAGATTATGTTTTTTTTCCCAAGGCATTGTTACTTGCCAGTGTGTCCTGTCATAGCTATGCAAAGATTTGATTCCTAAAACAGTATTAAACAATTTTTGTTATGAAGTCTGGTTTTGTGGTGGCTGTGCTTAAAATTAAATCAATATAATCTTAATTCAAGTGATGAAAGATTTAAAATTCTAACAGTAAACAGAGTTGAGTTCTACTGTAAGGTTAACCCTGCCTGGTATAAATGTTTGGAAATGATTTCGTTGAAAATATCCATTAGAAACTTAAAAGTAATCAAAGAGTAATCAAATGTAATCAGTTACTTTACTTTTATAAAGTAATTGAAAAGTTACACTACTTATTACATTTTAAACAGAGTGACTTGTAATCTGTAAACTATTACATTTCCAAAGTAACCTACCCAACACTGGTTGCCAAAGCATTTAGATGATCAAGTGATTCGGATCATATATCGCTACACTGACAGGACTATATATATATACATTGGCACCCCAGCCATTAAAACTCTTAACATGACAGCAGAATGTATGCTGACTGTGCGATAAAATCGCTTTATGCTCTTTAATATACTGCTGTTATGTTAGGAACAGATGAAAAATGTGTTTTTAAAAAATTCAACTGAAGCAAATTGAAAGTTCGTTATAACCATCTCATTTCAATGCTATATAAACTTAATAAACTCTCTTCCACAGAAAGCTGGTGTTTTTTTCTCACTGTAGTAGAGCAACAGGCCTCATGATGAGGAAAAATCTTGCAAGTGCAAAATATCACAGATTTATTTCCAGTGGCTCTTCCAGTGAAGGAGGCTTTTATCCCAATCGTGTTTAGGAGACTGTGAGTCTGGCGCAGAAAGATCGCAGTGAAGTGTGCTCTTCAGACCTGACGGCTGAGACAGTTGAGATGAATTTTATGTTTGTTGCATTAGTGCTTCGCTGAATGTGTAATGTCTCGTACATAAATTTCTGGTTCAAATTAGAGTAGTATCTGTAATCCTGTTCCAAGTTTGACCAGCCGTGCTCCCACAGAATGTTTGTCCAAATTCGTCCAGTCTAACAGGTTTTTTTTCTGCATCTTTTTTGAATTGCTACTCATGCTGCGTCACACACAGACAGGAAAGTGTTGTGTGCTTTCTAACAGATACAGAAGCTCACAGACACCCTCATTTGGCTTGTGATACTGTGATTGACAGGGGAGGGAGAGTATGTCAGCCCTCCCACCCAAAGAGCAGATTTCTTGGTCTCTTAGACATAGATGTATAAGTATGTGTCTTTGATAAAGTATGGAGAGATGTGTGTGTGTATGTGTGTCTGTGTGTCTGTCTGCCTGTGTGTTAAGAGTCTACTAGATAGACTACTTCCCTTTACTCTGGTTGGCTCTTTCTTCACCATTCACTTGATAACAAGCTAGGACATTGCATATTAGTGAGCATTTGCACACACACACACACACAAACTACATTTCACACATAAATGTAGACTGCTTAAGTATGCTTGTCATGCTGTTCATACTTGATCCTTTACTTATATTTTGTATGTCAGCATAGCATCTGCTTTGAAATATAAGTCATGAATACCCGTGTAAGCATTTGTACACACACACTGTCTCTCACACATACTAGAATAAACACAAAAAGATCATATATCATATATATATATTGACAACCTCTGGGGGGAGGGAGTGTTACTGACATGCTGTCAGCAGACCAGCAAAATCTCACATATCTCATTCATTCTCATACTCACACACACACACATACACACTTTGGTTTATATATGCATTCATATGTATGCCACCAGGCAGCCTATACATTCCACCAGTACGCAAGTTATGCAGAGAATAAATCTTCACTACTATTTGCTGTTTTTCACACACGCACACACACACACACACACACCGTGAACTTTAGTAGGAACACCTTAACACCTGCACATTCTTGCAGTTATCTAAAGACAAGAGCTTCAGTTCATTTTCACATCAAACATCAAAATGAGGAAAGCATGTGATCTCTCTGACTTTGTTTGTGGTTTGAGCATTTCAGACACTGCTGATCTCCTGGGCTTTTCACCCACAAAAGTCACAAGAGTTTACAATGGTGTGAAATAAAACATTGATTGAGCAACAGTTCTGTGGGTGGAAGCGCCTTGTTGATAAGAGCAGTCAGAGGCAGTTCTGTGCCCATGAAATATTCTTGTTCTTGGTTGACAGGGGTGAAACCTGATGTAGTCTTCTGCTGTTGTAGCTCATCCACCTTGAAGTTTGATATGTTGTGTGTTCTGAGACGCTTTTCTGCTCACCAGAAAAGTTCTGAAGAGTTTGACAGTGGTGTTTCAGCCTGCAGACCCTCCTCTCACAGGCTGTTTTTTTTTTTATTCTTACATTTTTATTACATTTCTGTTAAAACTCTAGAGACTTGTGTGTAAAAATCTAAAGGAGATCAGCAGTTTATGAAATTCTCAAACCAGCCCATCTGGCATTAACAGCCATGCCGCAGTCAAACTCACAGAGATCACATATTCTGATGTTTAATGTGAACATTAACTGAAGGTCTTGACCCCGGGATCTGATTTTATACATCGTGCTGCTGTCACCTGATTTACTGGTAAGATAACTGCATGAATTGTGCAAATTTTCCTAATAAAATGGATGGTGAGTATACACACACACACACACACACACACATTAATTTTAGGTAATTGAAAGGCTGACTCAGCCAGACAGATAAAACATGTCCCATAGCAGTCAGACACACTTAAAGGCATACACACACTCACACTTACAGAAAGAGCAAGGGAGGAATTAATCACCATACAGACAGAAAGAGAGGTGGATCTCAGAGGCACTGTTATATTGATCAGTACTCAGCTGAAGAAACACACGAGGAAACAGGAGAGATGAATTCGAGAAAGAAAGACTTTCAGCTCGTTTCTGACTGCACTTAAGGAAAGGGAGTCCATTCTCCTGTCAAATAATAACACACTCCAGCACTACAAACACTGCTGCTACTCTGTAGATGTGGGTGTGGAATTTTCATCCATCCAGATTCTGTGAGCGTGAGCCCATAATAGACTCGGACTCCTGTTCTTGGATACTGGGATGGAAACTGATCTGGTCTTCTGCTGTTGTAGCCAATCCATCTCAAGAACTGACGTGTTTTATGTTCTGAAACGCATTTCTGCACACCACTATTATTCATCTACTCTTATTTGAGTTATCTTAAATGTCCTGTAAGCCAGAACAAATCTGGCCATTCTCCTCAGACCTTTCCACTCACTTTCTGAAGCTGATCAGCAGATTCTGAAATGCTCAAACCAGCCTGTCTCACACTGACAATCACACTCATAGTCACTGAGATTACATTATTCCCCATTCTGGCAGGTGTACAGGCACTTCCAATAAAGTGGTGGGTAAGTGTAAATTCTCGACTGAGTGTACGTAATCATCCTTTATATAGCAAATGAAAATATCTGATATTTCTCTTAAACAGTTTAGAACCAAAACAAATACAAGACCCGTTTTAGCTCATTTTCTAAACAGTTGAGTCTTTTCAAGTTTGAAATATTATCGCTATATTAGGAGAAAAGCTAACTCCTTGCTGTATTTGTTTATAATACAATATTTGAAGAGAAACATTGGAGACAATTGACTGGATTCCAGATGTTTCCACATGTTGCAGTACATGTGTGTGTGTGCCAGTTTTCTGTCCTCTCATGATTGTGAGAGTCACTAAGTTGCTGTGTTATGGATAGCACAGCTTGTTCTGGTCCAACTATATATAGCTTCGTAATAGAAGGAACAGAAGTGGGGGTCGGAAGAGGGGTCTTTTTTAACATTTAGACCAGAGGGCAAAGCAGAAGAGAACATCAGTTTTCACTTTATCAGTATAGTGCTGTTTATTTCTGATGTGTTTCCATTCTTGCAGAGGCACTTAGCAGGTGACAGGCTTGTGGTCATGTATATTGGTAGTTGTTCACCAGTCGATGGTGTGCTCTAGTAAAATGTGAGAATCAACATGTTTCCATTAACCTACTTCCTTATTGTATACAAAAACTGCTCTTTCCCCAGTTCATGGCTCTCCTTGCGGTGTGAGAATGAACTCAGAGAGGATTACAGATGCAGGTTTGGCCTGATGATGATGTTCTAGGTTGAGGTCCACAGATTCTCAGAGGAAAAAAGTATTGTGTACTTGTATTGATTTTATGATTTAATGCGTGTAGAGACATGTCTCTCAATACACAGCATGTATGCATGTGAAAATCATGTGAACAAGCTGATAAAATTGACGCCACCATCAGGTTTGACGGTTTGTCTAGTGTGATTAGTGTAACCTAACCAAGTGTCTGCAGATCCTTAAGTAGTCTGAAAATACATTTAAGAACTGTCTTAAGTTGACCTGAGATTGTAGGCCATTTAGGCTTTTTTTTATTTCATAATTTTATTGAATCTTGTTGAACACGAAGCAGGTTCGAGGGTTAAACTGATAGCTACCTGCTGTTGACCTAGCATTGACAAAGACATGCTGATGTGTAGAAATATAGCAGGAAAACAGGTCAATATAGGGACTGGTTTAGTTATATTCCCACCAACAACTCTGAGACTCACTGAAAAATGTGTTGTAAAACTTTTTTCTGACTGGAGTTATTTTGAAGAGGGCTGTTATAATATTTGGTGTCGTACCAAGGCAAATTAGGACTTAAATTGCAAGTAGCACTCGAAAAAGTAGCCTTTGTGTAAAGTACTGAATTTAGCTTGAGAGTGCGTGCACACGCCCTGGATGTTAGAATAGCTGTTTTGCATTAGTAGCTAACTGGTGAAATTGGTCTGAGCTTATTGTTTATGCATCTCTTCTGAGATCATATTTAAGATGACGTAAACATCATTATCAGTGTACTAATATTACATTAAATGCAAACAGAGACCTTTCCAACATCACATAATGTTCTATACAAATTAGCTGACTGTGTTCCCTGCCGCCTGCATTTGTTTGTTCGTTTTGAAATCACTCTCACACACTCACAATAATGAAAGAAAATGACAGGATATTAGTCACAGGAAAAAAATGGAGCAGTGGAGTGATAGAGCTCACACTGTTCTCTGTTTAGCAAGCTCTGATAATCTTGGATTTGGGTTTGACCATGTTTTCAGTCATTGTTGAGTTTTAATATTCCTAGATTGACGTCTGTGTGTTTTATGTCTGTAATCATTAGCACGCACACATGCTCTCCGAGACATACAAGCATGGTCACGTTGTTTCGCTCGCCTTCAGGTACATGTGTCCTCAAATGTAATATACCTCCTATTGATGCCACTGGAACAGAACACAAACACAAACTCCTGCTTACAAGGTTAATGTGCATCAACTTGGCTATTTGCTGTTAGCTTAATGTATACTTGACCCTCTTATGTTCAGGTTAAAGGAGCTACAAGGAAATCTTGATGCATTCTATTGATTTTTATAATACAGTTCCACTCTTAATATGGCTGATAATGTTATGTAGGGGAAAATATGGCTCTTGTGCTTGACACAAAATCTTTACTTGTGCGGCTGTTTAACAAGACAGACTGCTCACCGAACATTTTTGAGATATAATCTTAAGGCTTAAAGATCTTACAATAAAGTACTGTTTTATTCCATCTGGAGATCAATTACTTGCAAATGAACCTCAGTGAAAGTTTTCTTTCAACAAAAGAGAATTCAAGAAAATCATAACTAATATAAAAGTTACAGTTCAGAATTGCTATTTTTGTTTCTGATGATAAATCTAACTGAAGCCTTTCTCTTTTCTCTTTTTTCTTTTTCAGAATGTTGAAGTAATGCCCTGGTCCTCTGGAATACCGAGCAATGAAGTCTGAAAGTGTTCCTGCACATACAATGTGTGACAGTCTGACTGTTAAAAATCAAACGGAGAGGTGTTTGTGTGTGTGTGTGTTTGTTTGTGCACAAGGTCCAGCCGCCTATTTGGCACTTTGGGAAAAGACTGATAAACAATTTTGTCTCTGTTTTTAGTTTAACATGTTGCAGCATCCAGTAAGAGTGAATGCCAAAAGAACTCTCCATGCTGCCCAGATCGGTTTTGTAACAAATAAAAACCGCAGCCAATCAGCAGACAGCATGAAAAACGCCTGCCGAGCGAGAGCCAATGAGGTCCGGCAGTCAGGCGCGTGAACAGTTTGCCAAAAGGATTCAGTCAAACAATGGAGGAACTTGAGGATCACAAATCTTGAATTATGAATAGCTTGAAAAAAAAAGAAAAAGTGCCTATTGTTTTGATTGTCGTTATTTGAAAGAAGCCTTGCAGCTTGATTATGACTGAAGAACTGCTGGGAAGGCTAAATCACCGGGAAAAAGATGTGTGAATTGTTCAGATGATGGTGATGCTCTAAGAGTCTGTGCTGTGATGTTTAGTTAATTAGTATAGCAGCTTTACTATAAGTCTCACTACTCGGAACTGTCTCACTACTGACTGTCTCTCGATTCCTTCTCCTTCTCTCACAGTTTCCTGATTCTTCTCTATTTTTGCTTCATTCTTTGACATAGTTTCAATTTTTTTTTTCAGCGTCTCTTTCGATCTCTTGTCTTTTTATGTGATTTAAATGTCCCAACTATGCAGTAGTACTGTAGTGCCTATCTGTAATTCTGCACCTCTCTCTCTCACGTTCTCCTTCAGCCTGTGCTCCTACGGTAGCATGTATCCCAGTGTGCTATTTTTATCTGCTCTCTTAAGATGGGGTGTTTCTCCGTGATGGTACCTGCTGTTACTTACCTCATGCCAAACACGCTAGCTGATACAGTCTATGGTGGACTGTAAAAAATTATGTTTCAAATAGGAATGTGAAAGACATTATCGAGTTCTGTGGATGTCTCCCCTTTTTCACTGAATTCAGATCTTCGCTGGTTTTCTTACTATTTTTAATTTAATATAAGGATCAGAGGCTTGCCGTCAGTGTAAAAAGGTAAAATCCATGTGTAGCAATGAAATACCAGCCTCCATATTGGTTGATATGATCAAAGGCAAAAAAGGTGCCAAAGTTAGTGTATTCAAGAAACTCTGCTTATAGTTCTCTAATGTCATGATTAATTTTGTAATGCTTTTCTATTTTCATTCTCTGGCATTATTCTCGCTTCTTCAGCTTCTAATGACGGTTGACTGGTTTCTGAAGATCATTTTCAGTTTCACAATATTTATGTGTAGGGGGAAGGCTGTTGTTGCACAATGACCTGCCTCGAAAAAGACTTTTTAAAGGTGTAGCTGGATTCTGATCCTCATCACAAGCCGAATACGCCTAAAATGCCTAATAAACCATGCTGATGTGCAGATATAATACACAGAAGGATGCTGTTTTCTAAAATCTATTCCAGCGTATTTCCATATTCCTGCCTGTTCTTTGAGACGTCTTACAGAGACAAACTGTGAATGCCAAAACGTTAGAGATGTCCTGGCCTGATAGTGAGTAGCAACACAGAAACCTTTTTGTAGCCAAGGACCCTTTTAACTGTAAAATAAATAAAGAAAATAACAGACTCCCTCAGCACCAGTTTATTTTTATGAACTATTTAAAATACAAGACTCATTTAAATGTGTACAATACTCTGGCTATTTTTTGCAGAGCTTTTTCTTATTCTTGAACGTTCCAACAAAACACATTAGGTCCAAGTTTACATTATTTATAGGGTAATGTGATTTTTAGTAAGGGTTGATTTAAACTTGTTTAATTCAGTTCACCGGTCAAATAGACTAATGTGTCCCTGGTGGTCCAGCAGCAGGATCCCGTTCTCTCACCACTATGGCCCAGGTTTGATTCCTGGGCAGGGAACCAACCCAGCCACTGAGGGGTTAACTCTCAGTGCCGGTCCCAAGTCTGGATAAAGGAGGGTTGCGTCAGGAAGGGCATCTGGTGTAAAACCTGTGCCAAAATCAAATACGCGGATCGGATGATGGCGCCCTGAACAGAGAGCAGCCGAAGGACAATGGCAACAATTCATTCACTCAGTAATAAATATAACTGGTGGATTGCGATTTCTACCACTGTAACAACTCACTCTCAGCTTTATGGTACCGCTGATGTTTCTCATAACTGGACAAAGTGAAGCAAGAGGCCTGGATATTAAACAGGTAGCAATATCAGATGTTTTAAATATATTGTTTGGTTTATGGAAACCAACAGCTTTTATAATCAGTGGTATTTGTATAGCAAATTTAAACATTGTGAATGGGGCATCAAAATTTTTTTGGATAAAAATAAGTCTTTCAGTGAGGCCAGGTATGGGACAACAAACATCCCCTCTCTCTCTCTCTCTCTCTCTCTCTCTCTCTTTCTGTTTCTGCAGCAAAATCACAAGAGGATATACATTATTGTTTATTTAGAGTGATGATGGTTTTGCTACATCCTAGTGTAAAATATCTTTTTTGTATTTCTGGAGCATTCCCACAGTTTGTTTTGCTGCTGGTTCTTCTAGTTTTGGTGGGTTTTGGGGGTTAGAACTTAACGCCAGGGTTAATGTTGATCTCTTGCGCTAGTATGAGTGAGTTAGAGTCACTCGTATCATATTGCAGTGTGAATACTGCCTGTTTGTGTTCTTGATTCTCTGTTCAAGAAATTATTAAAAAAAAAAAAGAAAAAAGGTGTATATCATGGAAGTGTTGAGATTGGGGATTTATTGTGCTCTACACACTGCCAGTTTGAAACCACCCTTTAAAGTATGACGTAAGTGAAAATATCTTGGATGTTAGCAAATGTTTCTGCTATCCCTTATCCTTACTGAGATTGCAATAAACCTAATATAGGATTAATCAGCCTATTTCTATGCATAATTTACTATTTGATTCAACTGTGTTCTAACGGTACTTAACGGAAAAATAGTAAAATATGCCTAGAAATAGGCTTAATAATGTTATAGTAATCTAGTATTATAAGAAAAAGTAGATCATTTAGTATAAAACATGCAGAGCAAATGAAGGAGGGGCAAGCTTAAAAACACAAAGATACACCCGAATTGAAAATGTCATTTTAAAGACGAAGTCTATAATAATAAGAAACGTGTTTTCTACAACAAATGATTTGGTGAAGCTTGCTAAATTATAAAGCAACATTAGCTTCAGGCTAAACTGATGGAAATACCGCATTCAACTGCTCTAACAGGACATTACCTGTAACTATGAAGAGAGAAATAGTTTTTTAATAAATAGATAAATAAATTAATTAAAAAACAGTCCTGCTGTCGTATAAGAGAAATACATTATTTGGGGTTATACTCACATATTAATCACACAGATCATACAGTTTGTATTACAATTGCCTACTTTTTTCTATTATTAGAGAAAATAAAGGTGCTCTATTTGTATAGACAAAGCAGAAGCTGTTGTTTGTCAAAGATCTTTGCCAATGCTGTGTGACTGGTTTGCCCGTAGCTAAATATTCTGATTTATTTACCATATCACCCACCCGTCGCTGGGATAGAACTGAACTGAAATTAGCAAGCAAGGTAAAAAAACAAACAAACAAAACTGACAGCTACATTTATAGAAACACCAGCATAGGACTGCCAGGGCATGGTGTAGAGTGCTTATACTGTAGATTGTATACTATGTATCTCCTGTTTGTGCTTCCGGGAGCAGGCAGAAAATATAACCTAAGCTGCTAGAGTTTTAAAAGAGAAATGCAGTGGGATTCTAATTTAAAATGTCTATCTTTTATCACATGTTCTGTCTTCTACCTACTGCCCTATTTCATTTTCTCTCTGTATAAAAATGATGAGTCTATCTACAGCCATATAAACACAAAGCATTCATTATGTGCTCTTTGTGTGTGTGTGTGTGTGTGTGTGTGTGAGTGAGTGAGTGAGTGAGTGAGAGCAGAGTGTAATCTGCCAGATGGCATTCTATCAACACAGAGATAAATGACTGTGGTTGTTACAGTATCTCAGGTGAGCTGCGCACTGAATGACAAGCAATCATGCAGTTGTCACCTGGACCTGTGTTTACACTGACCACCTTCTTCCTCACCCTGGGTTTCCAAAGCAGTTCACATTTTTTGTGTTCTCTTTCTAAGAACGTAAGCTCCAGACAACACTGTTAGGTTTAACTTCCCGTCTACAGAGTAAGTAGCTTTTGGGAAAATTAGAAGAGCATGTACATAAACCACCAATTCCAAGTTACCCAGTCATTTCCACAAAAACAGCACCTTGTAACACAACACACAACATTGCAGCAGCAGCAAACCAGCTGACCCGGGTGTATTTTTACACAGCTACCTAGGAGGATAGAAGCATGGATCTGTAGAGATTCTGTCTCTGACCTGATTACATATATACGGGCATCTTTCGTTCTGGTTTCTACTCTTCAAGGTGCCTTACAGGCTGAGGCTTCTGGATGGAATATGGAGGTGAGTGTAACATGGGGATGTGGTATATTACTGCTTCAAAAATTGTGAGTTCAAATCCCAGGCCCACCAAAAGCTGCTGCAGCTGAACCCTTAAGCAAAGCCCTTAAACCTCTGAGTTAGGGTGTCTGCCAAAATTATGTAAATACTGGTCTCACATCCAGTGCACATAAAGTAACTTGAAAGGATCATTTTGCAAAATATCAGAATGAAACACTAATAAGGTTTTTTCAAGATCCTGACTGTCAGTGTAGGAGGGCAAAACAGAAAAATCACACAGAAGGCCAGAGAGTCGTCCGGTAGGTGATACATTTTTAATTCAATTCAATTTTATTTGTATAGTGCTTTTAACAATGGACATTGTCTTAAAGCAGCTTTACAGAACATCAGAAACAAAAAACATGCCAACAGTCCTAGATGTTTAGACACAATTATCCCTAGTTAGCAAGCCTTAGGCGATTGTGGCAAGGAACTCCTTTAGATGGTATGAGGATGAAACTTGAGAGGAACCAGACAAAAAAGGGACACCGGTGGGTGACACCGGAGAGTGTGATATGAACAATGTCCTTTCTGTAGTCATGTACAGTCAATTGTGTGATGCAGATACAGCATATGTAGAATGTTATGTATGTATTAATTAGGAGGTGGTTGTCGTCCTCAAAGTCCACATAGGGCTGGCAGCGTTGCTTTGAATACCCAAGTCTTCATGAAGCAGGACCCAGCTGGAGCTGGTCCATCTCTGGATGCCTCAGGATCCTTGCAGGGTTGGCTTCTGTCCACTGGAGCTGGCACAATCTCTATATGCCTCGAGATGGGTAGAAGAAGGGATTACCCAATTAAACAAAAACCCTTAAAATATTTGCTTACCTTAAAGTATAGAAGTACATGGGTTACATTTCCTTAAAGTATAGAAGTCAAAGTACATGAAAAGATCTCATCTCACTCACCACTGGCCATTAGTAATTATGCATTTTACCTGATAAAACCAAGGAACACAGGGAAAATATTAACTTCATTTTAATCTTCAGTTCCAGTGTTGCTTAATATTAACTCTGATGATAAGCAGCTAATATGCAAACTAGATTGTATACTAATAATGAGCTGATATAAACTGGCTACATATAAAACAGATAAGAATACATAAATATTTATGGCAATAGATAATAGATGTCACTTATTTTTATGTTTTTATGCAGCTTCAATAGAAGACATAACTACGGAGTTGTTAGGATCGTGGCACAGTTTTTTTCTGTTATTTTCCTCCTTCCTTCCTGAGACATTTGCTGAAATCACTCGGATAAAAAAAAGTCACTTTATGCTTTCCAGATAATATGTAGATTAAACTTAAATGATAGATTAGGCGTGTGATTTAAATGTTAGTGAGTATAAAGTGTGTTTTTGTTTTTTTTTTAATTTAGTGTAAATATAAAAGATGCATTATCAAACTATTCAGTGTTCATTTTTTGCAAGCAAATGCATATTATTCTGCTGCTTCTATTTCTAGCCACTACTTTTCCACTTTTCTATATGAATATCATGCAAACAACAACCACAAAACTGATTACACAAGAGTCCAGTTTTCATCTGGAAACAGTAAACTTTTATTTTATTTTTCTTCTTGAGGGTTAGAGATTGTTTGGAACAGAAAAAAACCCAGAATCTACACTTTGCATATCGATGCCAGTTCTTACAAAAACAAATTTTTCCTATTAATTCTTGGCTGTCTGTTTGCTCGTACTAAAGTTTCTGCATTTGATCTTATCCACTGACATAAAAGGAACGGGTGAGCAAAAACGATGCAGTCATGCCTGAGACATGCTGCAGATGTACAATTTCCATTAACATTTTAAAGGTTTAATGCTGTTGTTATCAGTCATAAAAAAAATCATAGCCATCGTTACCAGCCAAACAACAGCGCACTCTTAGGACTAACTGTACTTCAGGAAATCTTCCTGCTTTATTGCTTCCGTTTTGGCTTTGGCAGACAGGAAGGTTACTGTGTATTTGCCTGCTGGTGTATGTGCTTAAGCTGGAAAGAACCCAGAACATAGATTTGTCTGTATTTAAGAGTAGTCGGCTTTATTTTATTTTTTTTTTATAGCTATCTTGGTGGCTTGCTGCTGTACAGAGACATTGTGTCTCTTTCTATGAAACCCTATCTACTTTTAAATTTTACACATGCCACAGGCTTAAGCAGATTCAGCAGCCACAGACCGAGCACTGGCTGATTGACCATGAGTTTACCATAATCTTGTTCTAATGTGTTTCAATACCTGGTTTTAGTGCACTTAGCTAATTTCCCTCCTTACAGAAGGATATGTATAGAAAGGTTTTATGTCATGTGGGTTCCTTGCTGAAAAAAATCAGCTTTGTCTGACCAGCAACCAGCTGCCAAAACACAGGCCCAGCTGGTCAAACCCATAGACCATATTTGTGACAGAGCTACAAAAACAACACAGAACTAAGTACACTACACAGTACTACATAAAGTGGACATGCGCAAACAATGCAAAACAGACCGTAGAATACGATATTTGCCTTTTGTTTTTGCATTTTGCTTCTACCTTTCCTTATTGTTTTACGTTACTAATCAACAGATGTCTGCTAATAATTTATAGTTTTCTTCAAAATAACAAAAATAGCTAATGGTTGAACGTTCAGCAGTATTAAGGATAGTAAATTAGATTTAGATAGGGTCACAAACAAATTGAATGTGGATAAAGTCATTTCAGGTTTTGCTATTGGTGTTGGTTGAAATCAGCGAGAGCGAGAGAGAGAGAGAGAGAGAGAGAGAGAGAGGGACAGAGAGACAGACAGAATGAGAGAGAGAGAGACAGAATGAGAGAGACAGACAGAGACAGAGAGAGAGAGACAGACAGACAGACAGACAGAATGAGAGAGACAGAGAGAGAGAGACAGAATGAGAGAAACAGACAGAGACAGAGAGAGAGAGAGAGAGAGAGAGAGAGAGAGACAGACAGACAGACAGAGACAGAATGAGAGACTTTTTGACTTTTGATGGTCATTTATTAAATCCAATTATTCATTCACTTTAGCAGCACATTACACAAGGGAAATTGAATAAATAAATAGAAAATAATTAAATAAATAATAAGATAAATAAATAAATAAATAAATAAATAAATAAATAAATAAATAAATAAATAAATGGCACATCAAAAACCTAGTTAAAAAACTATTAAAATACACAGAATGAGAGAGAGAGAGAGACAGAATGAGAGAGACAGACAGAATGAGAGAGACAGAGAGAGAGAGACAGACAGAGACAGAGAGAGAGAGAGAGAGAGGGACAGAGAGACAGACAGAATGAGAGAGAGAGAGAGAGAGAGAGAGAGAGAGACAGAATGAGAGAGACAGACAGAATGAGAGAGACAGAGAGAGAGAGACAGACAGAGACAGAGAGAGAGAGAGAGAGACAGACAGACAGACAGAATGAGAGAGAGAGAGAGAGAGAGAGAGAGAGAGAGAGAGAATGAGAGAGACAGACAGAATGAGAGAGACAGAGAGAGAGAGACAGACAGAGACAGAGAGAGAGAGAGAGAGACAGACAGACAGACAGAATGAGAGAGAGAGAGAGAGAGAGAGAGAGAGAGAGAAGCATGGTGGTGGGAGGAGTAAACGTAGCTTGCTTTGTCGCTTTGGGGCCTCTAGGTGTTTTTCCCAAAGAACTGCCTGAGAACCCGCAGGCACATGGTGCAGAATCCTTCTGCAGCAGTGTGTGTGTGTGTGTGTGTGAAAGAATGAGAGAGCATGAATAGAAGGAGGGGTGGGAAACTGACAGCATGGACATGTTCTTACACACATTTCCCTATTTTAATCATCCAACGCATTTTGCGTCCTACTGCATAAAACATAAAATCCCACCATTCAGACTGACCCACAATGTCACGTCACCACTCTGACCACTCTCACCCGCTGCAGCTCCATGCACATTTCATTGAGAGAACACAAAACTTCTTAAGTAGATGGAATGTTCCACTTTCCAGGCATTTACGGGGGAGGGGCAGTAATCCAGTGTACAATGTATGTAGTCATGATTGACAGAAACACCCCCCAAACACATTTCCCCCTTCGCCTCGGCCTCACGCTGAGCCACAGCAACACTGGAGCACTGGCTGTAGAAAGGGGGATTTCTGAAGAGGCTTTCCCTTTGGAAACCGTGAGTTTAGGGGTCACACAGATGAATAAGAGAGGGGCAGCTTTCATTTGAGTCTGACGGACAATCTTTTAACTGCTGTTAATGATCAACTCTGTTCTTTGATCAACGGAAATGTTTTTAAGCTTGTAGGTATTTCATGAGCAGTGTATTATGTGTCTAAAATAATTCACGTGAAAATGTTCATTAACCAGTGAACTGTTGCAATATGACACGTGTGTAAATTCATTCGTTTCGATTTTTTCCCACATATCTACGGGTTTTTTTTATAAGGTACAACAGACCCATAGTGCTGACGAAAAACAAAAATGAACCCAAAGACCTCCTCAAGCATTTCATCCCTGAGCAGTACACACACCCCATCTAGTGGCTGTGTCACTTTGGCACAGAAAAGGCAGTGCGTACAGATCTCTCCCTTTTTTAATAGACAGACATGTGAAGTGAATAACACTGATGATCTCCTCATCATGGCACCTGTTAGTGGGTGGGATATATCAGGCAGCAAGTGAACATTTTGTCCTCAAAGTTGATGTGTTAGAAGCAGGAAAAATGGACAAGTGTAAGGATTTGAGCGAGTTTGACAAGGGCCAAATTGTGATGGCTAGATGACTGGATCAGAGCATCTCCAAAACTGCAGCTCTTGTGGGGTGTTCTCGGTCTGCAGTGGTCAGTATCTATCAACAGTGGTCCAAGGAAGGAACAGTGGTGAACCGGTGACAGGGTCATGGGCGGCCAAGGCTCATTGATGCACGTGGGGAGTGAAGATCCGATCAAACAGACGAGCTACTGTTGCTCAAACTGCTGAAGAAGTTAATGGTGGTTCTGATAGAAAGGTGTCAGAATACACAGTGCATCGCAGTTTGTTGCGTATGGGGCTGCATAGCCGCAGACCAGTCAGAGTGTCCATGCTGATCCCTGTGCACTGACGAAAGCGCCAACAATGGGCACATGAGCATCATAACTTGACCACAGAGCAATGGAAGAAGGTGGCCTGGTCTGATGAATCATGTGGATGGCCGGGTGTGTGCACGTCACTTACCTGGGAAACACATGGCACCAGGATGCACTATGGGAAGAAGGCAAGCTGGCAGAGGCAGTGTCATGCTTTGGGCAACCGGTGACAGGGTCATGGGCAGCCAAGGCTCATTGATGCACATGGGGAGTGAAGGCTGGATCATGTAATCAGATCTAACAGACAAGCTACTGTTGATCAAATGGCTGAAGAAGTTAATGCTGTTTCTGATAGAAAGGTGTCAGAATACACAGTGCAGCACGGGTCAGGGCTGGTTTGGCATTAAAAGGGTACAACACAATATTAGGCAGGTAGTCATAATGTTGTGTCTGGTCGGTGTACATCATGCAAAAAAAAAATACACACAGGAGTGTTATCAAATGTGTGTGGGCTCTCTGGTTATCCACACAAAAAGAATTTTCTTTGAAAACTAGAATGAAAAATAGCTGAAAAATAAATCAAAAGATTTGTTCTTTTGAAAACTTCTTTCTTTCAATTATTTAATATCAGTTGAAGCGATTCAGAAAGACTACTGTGACTAAAAATCAACTCACAAATAGCTGTGAATCCTGTTGATTTATGAACAGCAATGACATTTCTGAAAGAAAACGGAACAAAAGTGTTTCATGCTCAGTATTGCACTGACGTTTGACTCAGGGACATTCAGAAGAGGATATCTTAACTTTAACGTTAACTTTTTTTTTCCTATTGCTTCTTTTTTTATATATATACTTTACTTTTATATACTTATTGTACTTCATCAGTTACACATGTCAGTGTCATTCAGCTCTGAACGTGAATTTGATTAAATTCAGGGTAATAACTGAAATCACCATTTTTTAAAATTCCTTTTTTTGTTTATCATTTGCAAGGTTTGTTGCTACGTTATAATATGATGATGAGATTTTGGATTAGGATTTCAACAAATCTATTTATTTGTTTATTTGTTTGTTTCTTATATTCATGACTTTACATTTACCAGCCACAACATTACTTAGTTGATCTTGACCTCTATGTGTTATTAACATGACCACTATAGTATTTGATTATTCCAGCTTTCTATATTTCAGTTTCTTTTTTTTTTGACTTCCCTTGCTTACCCCTAGTACTAATCTTAACTTCATTTAGAGATGGCTACACTGTTTGTTTACATAATTTTCATATTTCTAACTGTTTATGAAAGTGCCATTCTGATCTTCAGGGCTCACATGTAACCTTCAACTGTTAAACAAGTGTCACATTATATGTTATGATTCATTAGTATTGGATAAATTACTGACAGATGAATAGGTACCTTTAACCGTCAGCAGGCTTTTAGGATTAATGATGACGCTGGTGACAGAATGCTTTCAGCATCGCTTGGTGCTGCATTTACACTGGAGCCATTAAAACCATAACTGTTGAAGACATCTGTACTAAATTATAGGCTATTTCCTTACCTTTTTTTGCTCCTTGAAAAGGAATGATAATTCCTTACCTTTTTTTCCCTTTAAAAACACTGACAGTTCTGCTGGAAAGTTGGTCATATTCAAAAGATTTACATCTGGGGCCTCTTTAATCTTATTCACAAAGAGCTGGTTTGGCTGCAGATTTTATTGCAGCTAAATTAAAGATACACTTGATAGCTGATTGGAGACTGAGACAAAATGATTCAACAAATAAAATCATGTTTGGCTCCTGCCATCTTGGAATAAAATTGTATCCACTTTGGCTCTTTTCGGAAAAGAGGCATAAGTTTGGGGGCATATTCTATCAAGAAGGAAGTTGCTTTCTGAATCTCCCCTGGGATTGACATCTCATCCAGGGTGTATTCCTAGTGTTCATAGAACAGGCTTTGGATCACTGTGACCCTGAACAAAATAAAACTGTTACTGAAAATGGATGAATATAGTTTCCTGACTTCTGGACAGTGTTACTGGCAACTGATGGAAAGTGTTGATAAGAGGATACTGGCCAAGGTAGAATTCAAGGTAGACAAATAATGTGTAGTTATTTGTTTTGATTGCATGGGGCCAGGAGTCTGTGTACAGACCCTAATTTGTACAGTTAGGCATATGTTTATAGACTTAAAATTCATTTTATTACATGCTCAAAGTACAGTGTCTGTCTTAGATATTGTTTTCCCTTCCTGGTTAGAGGAAATTCCCTGGGGTTCTTTCATGGTCTGAACACTTTGCATAATATAGACGAATGGTCATTATTCTCTCTACTGAAAGATGCTGCTCTGTTCGAAGACAGTGCTGAGGCGATGAATACGTTGAAACAGCTGTTAATATTCTCAGTATGTTTAAAGAGAACTGCTGACCCAGGTGAGGTCAACTTTTGTTAGGAGTTGATACATGTACCTCTTATTGTTCATTGTTCCTTATTTATTTCTAGAGAAAACTGCTATTGTTAAATCAGCCAGTTTGTGATCCAGTGCAACATTGCCCTTGTATTGGGCATGAAGTAATGGCATTGAATCCTTTCTGTAGTCGCCGTCATTTATATATTCTCTTCAGTGTATATAATCACTCCTATACAATCATTCCTCATATAAAGATTCAACAGAATTTAATGCAGGTCCAATCCTGAAAACATGGGAGAATAAAGGGACTGCTGAAGAAAAAAAAAAAATTGAAAAATGAGTGCTGTTTATAGACACAGATATTGCAGCAGAGCTTTCTGAATACGTGACATCAGTGTTGACAGGTTAGGAATGGTGCCAGCTGGATGAATAAATGTTACGGGAATTATGTGCCGCTGCAGGATTTTTTTTCTTTCCTTTTGTGCATCATGCTTCTTTCTGATAATACAGGGGGAAATCCAATATATAAAAACTCGTCAGTTAAGATCAGCAGAAATTAAAAGCTACTCTCCCAGGTGCTACAGGATTTTTATAGAATATCTTTGACAAAGCTTATTTATTGATCTTCAGCCAAATATTTGCCCACAAAATGTCTCAGAAACCACTGGCAGACAAAGATAAAAAAAAAAAAAGATCTTTGTCACGGTACTTAACCGCAGGAGCGATGTTACACAAATATATTTGATAAGTTGATATAAGTAAACTGAGTGTGTATGTATTTTTGAGGAAAGTGCGATGGGTGTGATGTACTCCATGCACTCCGAAGGCACTTCTGTTTAAATTTGCCATTCTGTGTGTGTGTGTCAATGTCAAGCTTTTGTTGTTGTGTGTATGTGTTGTGTGTTTCACAGCCTTGCTTATAATTTGGCTGTCTGTTTGTTTTCTTTATATATGTAGTGTTTATAGTGGTTATATCTTGTTTCACAGTTTTGGTTGTTTGTTACACTTTTTCTTAATAAAGTCTACACATTAACCCACTGCCTCGACAAAATCATGCCATTCTGATCTTCGCCACTTGTTACAGGATCCAATATCTGATATGTTCCTGCCATCTCTAAACAAAAGTAGTTTTTTGTATCACAATATAATGTGTTGGAACATAATAAAGAGAATTCTGTATGTTTTGTGAGTCTGTAACTTTGCTGTAAGCATGCACAGAATGCACTTTTTTGCCCATCTTTCAGAATAGACTATTTTAAGTGCATGTTTGTATCATATATACAGTTAAACAGCTTCAATTTCTCAGATTAACAGATTGGAAATTTGGTCATATTCCCTGATGCAAAAATTTACATCTGGGGTCTTCGATCATATCCACAAAGAGCTGAGTCTTGTCAGATAGAAATGTGTACAGATCTTTATTTGTATAGTTAGGCATAAGCCATGTACTTAAAATGCATTTTACTACATACTCAAAGTACAGTGTCTGTCTTGAATAATGTTTTCCCTTCCTGGTTAGAGGAAATTCCCTGAGGTTCTTTGGAAACACTTTGCATAATACAGATGAAAGGCCATTATTCTCTCTGTATATATATGAATATATTTTTCCACATTTTTAATTTTGTTTAGAATCCACTAGCTGAGAACTAACCTCATTAAAACAATGACTGAGGGCTATCATTCATTTTCCAGTGGTAAGAGAAACTTAGAATCACATAACAGGCTACAACTGGCAAACAGGCGTGAAAGGGAAAAGACTCTTTTTATGAGCTCATTACTGGCTTTGTCCCAGTTATGGTTGTTTCCTGTATAGGGTTATATTTGTTGTTTACTTTGGGGTGAAACATGTTCTTACAAGATTGTTACTGAATGTTCTTTACTTAATAAGACTTTAATAGTTCATGGCAAGTGTACCTAAAATCAAATATCCTTCATTTTAAAGCCAAAGACACATGATACTCTTTAAGCAGCATGGTCTCAGTTAGCTGCTAATAACATTTAGTAAATCAGGTATCCAGATTCTCATCATGTTGGCTTTATATTTTGAATTTACTTATTCAGATCAAATATAAACCACTGTATTTGATGTGAATGAAACAACTAGATACTGCTTCAGTATCAGTGATAAGACTGTGATTGTGTTTCTATTGATTCAAGTTTAACCTGCATTTTAAATACATATGCTACTCCGAGTCCTTTTTGTTCACTTACTGAAATACTTTCTGTATGGAAACTTTAATGTAACCTGACCATCAAAGTATTTTTCATGTGACATTAAAAAATGATCATAAAATCTATGTTCAGTATTACGTGTGATAAAAATCACTAGTTCTGTACCTTTAAACTCTTGTTTTTTTGCACATTACTTATCTTGTATTCCTTAAATCTCTGTATTTATTATTTTTTTGCTGTATTTTGTTAAATGGTGTAATATTTTGTTATTTTTTATATTTTTTTGTTATTTATTTGTACCCTTAAATTTGGGTATTTTAGTATTTTTTGTTATATTCCTTCTTATTTTATCTATTACCTGTGCTTGTGGATACTGCTGGAAGCTGTAAATTTCCCTTTTGGATGAATAAAGTATCTATCTATCAGTGCCAAACACAACAAGCTGTTCTTTCCCAGAAACGAGTTGTTTATGTGGTTTAAAAGATATTACCTCATTCAAAATACAATAAAATACCTTTATTGAACATAGAAAAAATTATTACAAAAGTATCATAAATACAAACGTCTATTTACAAGAAGCTAAAGTGAAAGGTTAACACATTAGAATTCATGCTTTGTTATAAATTACTTGACATTCAGAGTGCAAGTCACCTGCAGTCCACCATACAGCTATAACATTCACAGCAGCTTTTCACAGTATGGAAAATGTAATATGCAAAACGTTCAACACGAGGCAGTTTAAGTTGATGCATGATGCACCCTGCCTTCCTCTTTTCTTGTGGTTGTTTCCCTTCTCTCCTTCGTAGCCTGCGGGGGGAACGAATCTGGCACTTTCAGGTGGCTCTGAAATGAATTATCCATGCACCAACTCTCCATTGGTCTGCATCCAATAGTTCAAGTTCATCAGTCCAAGCTTTTTACACCATGTAGCAAGCCATCAGGGCCAGGTCCCTCATTTCAGCATCAGTAATACAGCCTAAAGAAAAACACACACAATGAGTACTTGTTGATTCTTTGGATCTCACACAATCAAAGCAAAGTTATGATTAGCTAAGACACTGGTTCCAAACTGGACGTGGGTGTGTTAGAACAGGGAAAACATTACAATGTGCAGAAAATGGATGGAGTACCCCAGGACCAGGGTTGGGATCAGGTTAATTTGAGAGGCGGGGGTGTTCAATATTATCTGGAAAGTATATTCAGGTTTTTTGTTTTTTGAACCAAGCAGAAACCACACCTGAGTTTATCGAAACCCAAGATCAACTGATTATATAGGTGTGGCTTCTGCCTGATCGGAATGAAAACCTGCACTCACAGCTTGTCTTTCCGGATAAGACTGGACAGCCCTGGTTTTACTGGGTAGGGTGTTATGACTACATCAAGCCTATGAAACAATTCAGTCATAAGGGAATGGTTTATAGGCAAAAAGCTGGGAAGAAACTTTACTCACCACGCTGATTCGGTCCTTTCAGTTTCTTGTAGAGACGCTTGATCGATCTCCACACTCGTCCTCTGTGAGTCGTGGGTAAATGATCTTCTTTAGAATGGCTGCTTGTCTCAGTCCTCGGCTCTTCGTCATCCTCAGCGTCGCTCTCGGTTTCCCCGAGGACACCGTCCACCTCCAGGCGAACCAAAATGTCCTCGTCCACTGGAAGGTTGTCTCTCAGTTTCTCCTCGTTCAGAAGTGTGGTGTGTCGGCAAAAGGCGCAAATGATCCGAGATCCGGACTGAGAGGGTTCGCTTTGACACGCCGCGAGTGTCAGTAAGCAACTTTCACAAAAGCTGTGTTTACAGTCCAGCCGGCGTGGACAGCGACGGCCAGTGTCGAAAAGCCGGTAACAGATCCCGCACTCGAGCTCGGACAGCATGTTGTCGCCTTAATAACGTCTGAGAGAGAACTAATGGAGAAGCCCTAACAAATCTGATGGAGGAATACCGCCTGGGATCTTTTTATAGGGCAGCTCCAAAACAACGTGCGTGTTTCGACGGAAGTCTAAAAAAGGAGAAGTAAGTCATAACCCAAACATATGACTAAACACTGTGACGTCACAGGCCCATGCTTCTGATACCTCGGGAAGCACGTGTGAAATGGCCTGTTGCTTTGTAATAACTACTATAATAAAAAATGCTATCTGATTTGTGATTCATTTCTGCGTCCCAGAATTACAAATAAACGTTTTAAATGCAACAATTACTTTTCTTTCTTTTTTTTTCTCTCGGTCCAAGCCACGTTGGATACCTTGGATTTTCACCTCCACCTGGACATTTGTAGTCTACATCTTCAACTTTTTCAAATAATTTATTACATCAGAATAGGTTTTCGAACAAGTTTGAGTACAGGCAGCTATACTGGAGTTACTACATTAAAATCACTGATTCATTATCAACACTACATGTCTGGCCCCAAATCAGTGATGTTACATCTCTACAGTTTAGATAGGTCATACAAAGTATTGCCACACAAGTACCTTAAGTGTTTAGTTTAGCCATATTCTTAAATGTGTTTGCTTATACTTGGACCATAGTTTACCTGTTACATACCTCAACTTAATTTGGTTAATAAATACCTGCTGTCTGCATGGACACAGACACCCTTAAAGTGTATAAGTGTGTAAATCATGGGTGTGTATTAAGAAGTAATATCAATAAACTGCTAACCCAGCAGTGTTCTAGTCATGTTGTGTCTTGTTGCTGTACTAATGTCCTACCCAAGTATCATTTATTTATTCACTTTCTAATTAATCACAATAACAATTCATTGTTTTGTATGATTACTGGAAGTTGTTAAAGGAGGGAGTATTATTGTGTTATTAGTGTCATTGGTTTCTTAGTATTTACTGTAACTCTACAGGAAACTGATTTTCACATGTCCTAACATTGCAACTAATAGCTCTGTCTTTCTACCACATGCTGACTTCCCCAAATTTACCCGTGTCTTTCTTGTCCTCCCACGCATGTGGGTTTGACTCCGACAGTAGTTTCTGGATCTAACTGGCTGGGATTTTATAGTCCTTTTGGCGCTGCAGAGGGCCTTTGTCTGAAATATGCATGACCTCATCCTTCAGGAAGTGAAAGTGAAAAAAGGCTATTGATGTATAGTTTCTATTTAGGCTCATTAAAGACATAGAACTGTGGTTTTAATTTATATTTTAAAAAAATAAATCATGAAATAGTATTCTTTTTTTGTGCCACTAAACGTATACTACCAAATTCCTGATAGTTTTAATGACTTGTTGAATACTGCAAGCCTCAGTCTGTTAATGTGTGATCTTTTGTTGAACATGTTAATGCAGGTTCTTAGAAGTGGAAGCACTTGAGATCTGAAGTACCTGTTTTGACTTGGTCAACATTAGTGGAGGAGATGTCATGCTTTGCTACTCTCACTCCTAAGAAAAAAAAAAGAGTTAGTGAAAATATTAACAAGTTGTACTTGAGTCATCATGACCTATGATTTCTTGGCAGCTGAAATGCCAAGTAACCTATTGGCAACCGCATGAATTCATTAGCTTTTCATATAATGATTATCTTTTTTCTGTTGGTTGGCCTTTTATAGTTTTTTTTTTTTGGGATAAATAAAATAAGCTGTATGTTTGACATAGGAATAGACTCCATAAAGAAGAGAAATTTAAATCTCTTAAGCCCGTCAAATGATAATGAGAACTGTATATTGACCAGAGGAGATGAAATGAACCTTCAAAATCATCACTCTGTTCCCTCTCCTAGAAACCAAACCATCTCTAGGTAATAAATGTCAGGGAAACTCACCCCCTTGGTAGGACACAAGGCATTGGATCAAGGGAATTAAAGAGAGGGGGAGAAAATGAGCTTAAATATTTTCTAAAATGTATATGTGCTCATAGAAGCATGAGGCTTGACAGAGGTGACATTGAAGGCTTTGTAAATCTTTTGTTTTCGTGTCACGCATAAAAATGGACAAGAACAAGAACAAAAAGAGACACAAGGCTTTGCTGGAACAGCAGGACCAGTAATTCTTCAAAAAGGTACATTTATTCTCTTTCACAAATTAATAATAATAAATCTAATCAGCTGGCTTTACGTCTTTGTATCAATGGACTCACTTAGATTTCACTGATTATCTCCTTACTCCACAAAGTATCTCTGTCTCTTCTCTCTGCCACTTGCTGGACACGTCTTGAACTACTATTCCTAAAAAAGTACTGCAGCAGAGGATGTTCTACTGTTAATTTATATATTTGTGTTCAAATTACAATATGGAAAGGAATGATTTAGAAATTTTATACAAACTTGTTGACTGGAAAAGAGTATAGGTTCACACCTGTAAAACTGCTGTTGAACACAATTGCAAGCTCTAGTTGCACTGACTCTATAGGGACAAGTACTGCTAGGTAGCTCTTCGACTGAGCGATGGTTGCTCCAGCAGTGCCAGTGTGAATTGAGGTTTGGGATTATCAGTCTAAAACAGAAACAGACAACACGCAACAACTAACATTACTCCAGAGAATATAATTTATGTTTGTGTAATGTGTTTAGTCAGAGCCTGTACTATTGTATCCATATACCTATTTACAGTGAGCAGTCATCTTCTTAACACACACACACACACATACACACACACACACACACGTACACACAAAAATCTTCTGACTAGAACATTTTTTCACACAATAGCTTGCATTACAAAATGCAGTGTCAGGTATTTTCAACAGCAGAGGGGGACAGTTGGTGGTTACGAAACCCATTGCAATCTTGTTTGATCCAGTCAGCTCACGCTATTGCCGATTCTTATGAGGAAGTTGTTTCCTCCATGCTTATTTTGCACTATTAAAACACATTTCACACAGGAAACGGTGTAATAGTCGAAATTCAGTTTAATGATTGTTTCCTGTTTCTCAGTAATAGTGCTCCATGAGGATAATTACAAAGCCATGCATTTTTTAAAACTTTTGCGGCTGTGATTCTTTACACAACTAGATGACTATATAGCTTGACACAGTACACTAATCCTCTTCTTTACAGCTCTGTTTTTATCAGGTTCCCAAATCACACTACAGATCTCAATCTCAGAAGTTTGCCATCTACCGTCAACCTCCATGTCAGTGGCCCCGGTACAAGTTACAACATCTCCCAAGGAGGAAATCTCTGCCAGTGGGGACTCTCCAGAGGTGGAATGCCCCGTGTGCTACCAGGAATATGATCAGGATCGTAAACTCCCACGTATGCTAGAATGTCTCCATGTTTTCTGCACCGAATGCCTTCATAATATCCAGCTGTCTCCTCTCCACCCACCTGATCCCAACAGCCCTCCATCCATCTCCTGTCCCTTGTGCCGCCACTCCACCCCACTAGAAGGTGGCGATGCACACTCCCTCCCGTGCAACTCCCGTATCCTTGCACATCTACCTCCTGTAACTTTTCGTCTGCCTGTGTCAGTCTCCACCCGGATGGGTACTGTCACTCAAAGGGTGATCCTGTCTCTGGAGTCACGAGATGCCCGGTTTATTATTTTACCGACAGTCAGCCTACGGGTGGAGCAGATGGGCGAGGTCTCAAGCACCCCCGAGTCTTTAGCAGGTCCAGTGGAGGGGTTTAGGAGGAGAAAAAATCTGATGTGTGTCCAGATGATGGTTGTGATATTTTGGATGCTTTTTGTCCTAGCCTGTGTGGTGGGAGTGCTGTTCGGCCCTAATTTGTTCCATAACTGAAAGATGGAAAAAAAAAACATAATATAAACTAATTCATCTATTATATAAAAATTGAATGCAAAATGATTCAGATTAATTCACACAACCTCAAAATCTACTGTATAGTATGGTATTTTATGTGTGTGTGTGTGTGTGTGTGTGTTTTAATAAGATTTGACATGTTTGAATTTCATCACTACCTTCACTTTTGTAGCCTTAATTCCATTGCCAAATTCTGTGAATCCATATAGTATGCCTTGGCTGTCAAAATATCTATTTCTTCATAACCTCCTGGAATTCAGACATTTATTTCACATTATTTAAATGAATTCCAGTCTCCCTCCCAGATGTATACATTTAAAAAATTGTCATTTTGGCAAAATATGAAATGAATCTATCCGTACTCTACTGACTATTGTGGTAACGAGCAGTACTAAGGGAGTGAAATAAGAGAGACATGCTGCCCTCTAGTGGATATTATAGAAACAGCCATTTGGGAAGAGTTTACACTAGCTGACTCTTCAAGGCTCATGTTGTCTTTGGAAGAATGATGATTCTAGCTTTATTTAGTGAAATCGCCTGTTGTGGTATATTATTTTGAACCTTTAAGGATATTTTTCTGATGTTACATTTAACCCTCGTTTTCGGAGAGTTTAATGAATGATGCTGTAGCATAAGAGCTGGATAATGAACCCTTTTCATTCATGTGTTGTGGCCCTACCAGGACTGATGTTTCTAAAAGTATGTAATAAAATCAATGTGGTTTAAAATCTAAGTAGTGGTTATGATATCTTAATTATAAGTAGTCTAGTCCATATGCATTAAAACTGGTGGCACATGGTCCTCAACTTTCTAAATACAACCTTTTTAAATAGAATTTTGGAGTTGTCAATTCAGTTCAAAACTCTGAAATTTTACTTGATTAATGTGATTAATTACACTGCCCTTATCTCTGTGTGTGTTAAGACAATGAATTGCCCAGGAGGGGCAAAAGAGCATGCTGGGATGGCACCTAATTATAAATAGGACCAAGTTGTATTTGCCGAATATCTAATTTGACCCTTGTTGTGAAATGACGTTGTACATACTGTATTAGCTTTATGTTCCATACGAGTGATTTGAACAAAACAGCTGGAATATATAACAATAAAGATATTCTAAACTTGACTCATTAACTTGGCATGAATTGTGCAGGAAGAGCAGATCTCTCAGTAATGGGTTGAGTTGGAGTGGTAACTTGAGTGATAAAGTGACCACATCAATAATACTGACTGAAACACTATTAAATGATACTGATCTTGATGATGTGATTCAAGACAACTTGAATGTGAAATTAACTGATTTATTGATTACTTTGTGGGTTATAAGCTACTATGAGATAATGATTAATGAAAATATATTGGGGCAATGTATATGGTAGTGTTTTTTTTTCCCCCACAGAGGAGGTTTATTCCCTCAAAAACAAAGCTGAAAGAAATTGCTCTGTAAACAGTGCTTTTTAGGTGAATAACTTTCCGAATACTGGCAGTCTATACAAAAAAAATATTTGTAAATAAACAGAGAAGAGCCAAAAGAAAAGTGGAATTTTATGAGGAAAGTACATCTAGCTTGTGGAATATGGAGGCCTGATTTTCTGTCACCTGGAACGTTATAGGCTTTTAATAGATTAATAACTTACGTCAAATTATTTAAAAAAAAAAAGTAACATTCTTGGTATAGAAAATAATAATAATAATAAAAAAAAAAAAACAAATATAAAAACTAAAATGAAGCAAATTTTTACCCTTTTAAGCCTTTTCACCCTTTAACCCTTAGCTTTTTTTATTTTATACACAGAATGCAAACCTTTTCTTAACCTTAGTTTAAAATTAGATTTAAAAACAGATAAAAAAAAAGCTAAATTAGTCGAAAATGTATGTTGCCATATAAACATTAAAACAATAAAAATGATACTTCTGAATGTGATGTAAGTGTACACTTTTACTTCACTTAAAAGGACCCTTGGTGATGTATTTCGGTTCATTTTGATTCATTTTTATTTGTTACTTCATTTCTGTATTTTACTGGTAATGATGAACAGTTGCAGTACATATCATTCCCCTCTCCAGGTCAGTACTTTATGTTTAAGGTATTGTGAAAGCTGTTATATTACTGACTGTTATATTACAGCTTCACTGCCCTCAGCAAATTGTTTGAGAGTTTCAACCAGTTTTTTTTTTTACAAAAGTAAATATATGTACAACTTTTAAAGTAAATATGTACCTTTAATAAGGCATGACAAATAATAAGGCATTAAACTAGAGTATGTCTACTGGAGTGCAAACTTACAAATAAAGACAAATATGCAGGTCCTGCTGTAATGACATCTTCACAATTTCACAATTCACATTTCTTCAAACCCTAGGGAGATTCAGATGTCTGCACTCAGTTGTATATATGAGGGTAAAATTTTGAGTTTATCAGATATAGGACACTTTTATTAAAGTTTCTCTATTCCTAGTGGTTCACTCCCATGGACTGTTTATACTGTTTTAGGTGGCACCCGAACTTCACACAGCATTGCATGTATTTACTTGAATTCAAAATATGCAGTTTCATAGTCACATTTTCGCATATAAAGATACACTACTTTGCCAAAAGTATGTGGACACCAGCCACACCCTTATGTGCATGTTAAGCATCCCATTATACATTTAATCCCCCCTTTGCATTTCTACCAGCATGTAATCATCTGGAAAGGCTTTCTACTAGATTTTGAAGCATGGCTGTGGGGATTTGTGCTCACTCGACCACAAGAGCTTTAGTGAGGACAAGTACTGATGTTGGTTGGGGAGGTCTGGGGTACAGTCAGTGTTTCAGTTCATCTCATCTTCCAGGTGTTAAGTGCAGTTGAGGTCAGGGCTCTGTGCAGGAAAGGAGATCTTCGAAAAGAAACCTTGGAACTTTGTCTTCATGGACTTCGGTTTGTTTGAGTCATTATCATACTGGATCTGATTTAGGCCTCTTGGTTCTAGTGAAGTGAAATTACAATGTAATAAAGTCATCATACACTTGGCGGCAACAGTTTTGGGAATATGCACATATACATTACATTGCCAAAAGTTTTGGGACACCCCTCCAAATCTTTGAATTCAGGTGTTGTTTTTCAGGAGCTGGGCTTGGCCCCTTAGTTCCAGTGTAAGGAACTCTTAATGCGTCAGCATACCAAGACATTTTGGACAATTTAATGCTTCCAACTTCGTTGGAACAGTTTGGGGATGACCCCTTCCTGTTCCAACATGTCTGTACACCAGTGCACAAAGCAAGGTCCATAAAGACATGGATGAGAGAGTTTGGTGTGGAGTTCTGACCTCAACCTGATAGAACACCTTTGGGATGAATTAAAGCAGAGACTGTGAGTCAGGCCTTCTTGCCTGACCTCACAAATGCGCTTCTAGTGGAATGGTCAAAAATTCCTATAAACACACTCCTAAACCTTGTGGAAAGCCTTCCAAGAAGAGTCGAAGCTGTTATAGCTGCAAAAGGCGGGATAACTCTGTATTACATTCATGTGCATGTAAAGGCAGACGTCCCGGTTCTGGTCTCTGCTCTAATTCATTCCAAAGATGTTCTATCGGGTTGAGGTCAGGACTGTAACGTTCCTCCACACCAAACTCGCTCATCCATGTCTTTATATACCTTACATTGTGCACTGGTGTGCAGTCATGTTGGAACAGGAAGGGGCCATCCCCAAACTGTTTCCACAAACTTCGGGGCATGAAATTAGAACATTAGAAGGATTTGACCATTCCTGTCCACACAGGCTACTCAGGTGCTTGTTCAGTCTCTGATTATTTCGAGACTGGACTACTGCAACTCTTTACTGGCAGGTCTTCCTCTGAATGCAATTCGTCCACTGCAAATGATCCAAAACGCAGCTGCACGGCTTGTTTTCAACCTGCCTAAGTTCTCCCACACCACCCCACTGCTGCGTTCCCTCCACTGGCTTCCGGTAGCTGGACGCATCAGATTCAAAGCACTGATGCTTGCCTACAAAGCCAAGAATGGACCAGCACCATCTTACCTCAAAGATCTTATTACCCCTCGCACTGCACCTCGCTCCCTACTCCCACTAGCACTGCTCGACTGGTCCCACCATCTCTCAGGGTAAAAGGTAGGTATTCATCTAGACTCTTCTCTGTTCTGGGGTGGTGGTGGAATGAACTTCTCCTAGATGTCCGTACAGCAGAGTCTCTGACTATCTTCAAACGACATCTTAAGACCTACCTTTTCCTGAAGCACTTAAACTAGCTCTTATCTTTCCCTGTTTTTGTATTGTTATATGTTTTTTAAAAAAAACATATTTTAGGCTAATTCTGTTACCTATTGAACCAGTGTTAATGTTTTCAATGATTGAGACTTAAAACACTTTTGTATGTCGCTCTGGATAAGAGCGTCTGCCAAATGCCAGAAATGTAACTGTAAATGTAAATTGTGCCAAAATGTCTTGGTATGAAGCTGAAGCATTAAGAGTTCCTTTCACTGGATCTAAGGGGCCGAGTCCAACCCCTGAAAAAACAACACCTGAATTGGGTGTCCCAAAACTTTTGCCAATACAGTGTAGTTTATTGCAGCAGTTTTGAGAATAAGCACATATGGGTTACCACACATATCCATGATGCTTGAGACATACAGTATATATCGCCTTAAAACAAGCGAAACGAATTTTATCTAGATCTTAAAAAAAAGAAGAAAAAAAAGGTTGCACTCTCAGGGCGTGGATTAATGTTTATTGTTTCTGCATTTATTACTGAAGCATAGTGTGACATTGGGGTATTGGGAATGTCCGGGATAGGTTGGGAATCTGGAGCCGGTCGGGAGCGCGCGTGCATTTTGGAGCTGTGTTACGTCACGCGCCGCGTTGGCCTGCGCTGTGGAGAGGAGAAGCGGTGAAGCGCCACAGTTCCCCCTCCACTGGTGTTGTTGGAGAAAAGTTGTTGAGGTGGGTAGCTGGCCTGGGCTGCCCGAGTAAAAGTAGGCGTCTCGTTTTATTCGCTTTTTAAACAGACAATCTTTAGAGTTAAACCAGGAACACCGGGATGCGTGTTGGATTTTAAAGACGCGAAGAGATTTAGGACTTTCTTTTTATTCCTTCTTAAAGCTTTTGGCCGGAGAAGTGTTGCTCGGTAAGGCTCGCGACTCGGGTCGCCCCCTCCTCCTCCTCCTCCACCTCTTGTTAGCTAGCTAGCGTTAGCCGGTTAGCTCCCTCTGCCATACTTCTGAGGAACAAGAGGGGGGAAAAAAGTGGTTGGAGAAATGGCAGAAACCAAAATCATTTATCACATCGACGAAGAGGAGACGCCGTATTTGGTGAAGATTCCCATAGCGGCGGAGAAAATCACTTTGCTGGATTTCAAACAAGTGTTGAACAAACCAAACTACAAATTCTTCTTCAAGTCTATGGACCAGGACTTCGGGTGAGTGAGTGGGGGCTCTCTGTGTGTGTGTGTGTGTGTGTGTGTGTGTGTGTGTGTGAGAGAGAGACTGTGTTACCGTGCAGAGGATGGACACGAGCTCGCCAAGCCTAGCTCTACAAAGTAACCAGAAAAACAACTTTGCGCTACTTTTTATCCTGCGCTTTAGTATAATTGTTGCTATGATTAAAAAAGCCGGCTTTGGTGAACAGGAAACACTGACAGTTTAATAAGGTTTTTTATAGTGCATTGTTTCAAGGTAGCAAAGTATCAGTGCTGAAACTTCTCCAGCTTTCCATGAAAAATATCTACATCCGAGTTATGTCTCTAAGACGTAAGCTTGATGAGAACACGGTCAGATTAGATGGACGTACGATGTTTGTACTATTTGTTTGCTTTAAATGTCAGGCGGTCCATAGTAACCTATACAACATAAACGATACAATATGTGTATGCAAGTTGGAGAAAGAAAACACTGCATCATGATCAGACTAGAGCACTTTAATTTCTTAAACTTCATCTTTAAAGAGGAGAAAACCTCTGTTTGTTGTTTTGGCAAGACTCTCCTAATTTCAATTCCTGCCTCGTGTGTCATATTGCGAATCCTCCTTTCCCAACTTTTGAGACTGAATGCCAAAAGTCTCTCTCTCTCTCTCTCTCTCTCTCTCTCTCCCTCTCCCTCTCTCTCTCTTTGGACTCTTTTCTTCCTCTCCTTATCCTGAATATGGCCTTATCAAGCTCATGCAGTACTGTAGGACCTGTCAGAAATGTGTATCGCATGGACCTGGCAGACAAATGGTCTTAGCTAACTAGATAAAACTTTCTGTAGTGTTTTCAGGACTCGGTAAAGTCTGTTTATGAGTAAGTTTTTAGTGAGTAAGAGTATTTGTCAGGGACCGTGTACAAAAAGAAAGCCAAGCTTTAATGATAAACGTGAAAAGGTTCTTTGCAGAAGAAAGATCTACTAGCTGATTTCCATCTGCAGCTCCTAGGCAGGTAAACAGAGAGAAACAATGCATTAAGAAGTACGTTAGAATTGTATGCTATTGAAGCATAATGGTCTAGATTGTAGATACAGCATCAGATAGTGAGTACTCTTGCCCCGAATCACCTTATATGAAAACTTTGTTGACATCTGAAAAGCACAAAATTATGATGCATGTGATGTCCACAATCCTGATGTCACTACACATTCAGTGTGTTTTTGGTGATGTATTGCGATAACCGGTTCCACTTTTATTGTCCATCCAGAAATGATTCAAGTTCAGGGCCGTTTCATCAGTCCCTTTTTTCTCTCGTCAAAACCAGACATGGCAGACAAATGTCAACAAATACAAATACTTTGGCAAATCTACTTTTAGACTACTTTAGACTACGTAGCCCCCTCTCGGACAATGTAAATATGATCAGTTCTCTTCAGTCATTTTTTTTTCTTCATATAAAATAAAACCTTAATGCTGAGTCATGATGCTAATGACAATTTTAAATATCTTATATATCTCTATATATTTAATTTTAATGTAGCGTCCACCATGTTGCTCTTAAATTCCTACAACTCCATCTGGAATAATTGCTCTTCGTCGATGTTGCCAGGGATTTTCAGTAAAAGACTACAGCTGTGTCTGCACTAGTAAGGACCTTTCCATCAGGTACATTAAGGGTACATGTGAGCTTCCTTTGAACCCCAGGATGAAAACCGGGACATGCTGTCATCTTCATGGAGGACCTGAAATGTATCATTTGGGATGTGACGTAGTGTATATGTATGTGTGTGTGTGTGTATATATATATATATTATTATATATTATATATTATATATTTATAAGGAGACTGTTCAGACTAGAGGTAAAGGAGTAGTGATTAGAGCATTTAAATTTCAGGCATAGTTTTGTATTTCCTTCTAGTTGTTCTGTGGTTGCACTGTGGTGTCGAGTAGCACGGGCCGTGTGTGTGTGTGTGACGTGTGTTATTGTTGAAGCGCAGAAATGCATAGATGGGCTGTAAGGTGATATGGTGGTGGAGGGGAACGTAGGGAAGTAGGATCTCTCTGATGCTGCTGTTTTGATTTGCTGTGCGCAGAGCCAGCTGTCAGCCTGCCTGTGTGTGGTAGAGAAGGTTTGGAGCAGGGTGTGTGTGGCGTCGGGGGTGTAGTGGAGTTGGAGAGAGGCCATTTGCTGGGTGTCTGGGCAGAATCAACACGACGAGCAAGACAGAGAAGGGCAGAGTGAGAGAGCATGCGAGAGAGTGAGAGAGAGAGAGAGTGCCGAAAGGATGGGGGATGGTTGCCGATGGTTGCCACTTTCATCTAGTCTCATTCTTAATGTATTTTCCGCAGCACTGTAGCCTTGGATTTGAGCAGGATCATTCCTCTCCCTCTCTCTTCGATGCATATCTCTGTTCCCACATTCTCTTGTGCTTCAGTCTATTTTTGCACTGCCATATCTCGTAACCTAGATTTACACAGTATACTGGAGTGCATTGAGCTCTGCAAGTATGAGAGATCAGAACTTTTTGCGGCTAAGGTCAGGGGATAAATTAAATGTCATTTTTTATGAACATTTCTTTTCTTTGTTGAGGAAATGCCCTTTTTTTTGGAACATTTGTTTTCCCCCCATTTTTTTGAGAATAACAATGAGTAATATATTAAGAGATTTTCTCAAGTGTTTCAGTATGTCCACAGTTTTAGGGCATGTTCCACATTACCAGATAAAGCCCCTTAGTTTTTGTTTTTTTTTGGTTAATCACAGCATTGTTGGACAGAAGAATTCTAAAATGCGATATGATAGACTGTGGCAGATACAATTAGGCTGCAGAGCATCAGGAGGAATGTGGCATCAGCCTCGGTCTACAGCCTTATCTCCCATTCAAACTAAAAAGTTGTATACATATGCACACACTCGCATGCACAGTGTAACACAGTGTAAGTGATAAGAAATTGTATTTGAATAACAGATTGGCACCTTTGTCTTGCACAAATCAACAAAATAATATTTTTATTCTGAATATAAATGTAATGTCAACAAACATGCATGAAGTATATAAGGGAATGTACATATTTTCGTGATTTAGTTTAGATAGCTCTATATCTCTCAGCTAAATCTTGTCCTGGAAGCACACAATGAATGTACATATCTATAATCTGATCATTATCTGATTTGGAAAGTGACCAGATTATTTAAATGTCCTTGAAAACAACATACTGCACTAACCTTATGACATTATGACCGCCTCATTTACATTTGCCTTCATTCATACATTTATCTTCCAGTAGCCTCTTAATCATGGTCAGGAACTTGATGAGCCAGAATCAGAGCGCCACAGTAGGCGCAAAGCAAGGACATGCCCTTGGATGTGTTGTGGGGACAAACCAAATGCACATATTGTGTGTATTATATGATTCTTATGCAGGTTTGAAATGGTAGTACATTTCAGAGACATGTTTGAATAAGCATGGAGAGCATTTTCAGTATTGTTGAGAGAATAGGCTGAGAAACTAGGTAAAAAAGATTAGCCATGGTGTCTGGATGTGTGGTATGGCATTACTTTCTCACCCCGTCAATCACTCATGTACCCAATGATCCCATGTATGCTGAATAGGGCAGCTGATGCTATCTTCTGAGAGTGATACATCTCTACATCCCTGTGATGGTGCCTGAGCAGGATGTAGTGACTGGCTTCAGGTGTCTCTGAAGAAGCACATGCTAGCCCATATCCTCCCCAGTTGGTCACTGTTGTGGAATAGGGGAGTGCTGTGGGTGATGGGAAATGGTGGAATTAGTAAACATTGGAATTGGACCAAACTGTTGAGAAAATGGGGGGAAAAAATAAGTATGGACGTTCAGCTGTCAAAATAAGACCTAATATTAACATTTTGATTGTCTTCATTTTAGACATTTTATTTTCTCCCTAGTGCATACCGTATTTAATCTTGGATGTGATTGTTGGAAGGTTTACTATGCCGTACTGCTCAATATTCAGGTATTTAGGAAGCAATCTGGTTATTGATGCCTGTAAATTATTATATTTTTGCAATGAAAACACAGGCCCAGTAAGTTTCTCAGGGTTCTCGGTGGTGATTTTCGGCAGATTTTTATTAGATGTTCTGCAGCCAGGTGGCAAATTAATGATGAAACCAGTAACACTGTTATGCTGTGCAGGGGTATAGTACTGATATGATTTAGAGCCACCTTTCTGCAGTAGAGTAGAATTCTTGTAGCGTGGCTGAGAACCTGTGCCTTAATGGGAAGAGACGCTACAGATTAATACAAAGCTCCTCTGACTAATCACCTTTATCCTATAATGAGGCATTTCTGTGCTGATGGGAGTGTTCCATTCCAGGATTACTGTGTGTTACTGAAATAACAAAGAAATAGTGTAGGCAGAATAAGATGTACTTGGAGGAAGATTTCTTTACTTGGTATAAAGGTTGTATGCTAGAATTTAAAAAAAATTTTTTTTTTTTGATAATTACTTATTGCATGAACAAAGTTGCAAGATGGCGAAAAAGGCTTACTGCTGAAGGTATTTGCTGAAATCCCCCAACTGTCCCACCCATTTTCTCCACCAATCACCTGCCAGTTCCCACCCACTGGCCTGCTCTCATATATCATACGATGGTTTGGAGGAGGGTGGAGGCTAGTGTGCTTCCTCTGAGACACCTGGGGTCAGCTACCTGCATCTTCTTCAATAGCTGCTCATACTGGGCATCACAGAGCAGAGTAATTCACTTTGATAGAAGTGCACTTTGCCCTCTTCCATATACATGAGTTCACAGCTGACTATGATGTGTTATTGTGATTGGCATGAAGTTTTCATTAAGCCTGGTGGCTTAACATAGTTAATGAATCAATACCAGTTCAGCAGTCATGAGTAATCAGTATTATGTAAATTGTTTTGCTAAGGGATCACATGTTCTGAATTCAGTTCATATTGACTCCAGATCATGAATGCAACTGAATGATCGAAAGTGTCCCCATAAGTGTCTCCAACTTTCATGAAGTTACTGCATTTAAAAGTGAAACATGGGATTAGTGATCCATTATTGATTAGTCACTTTTCTTTCCAGAGTTGTCAAGGAAGAGATTTCTGATGACAACGCGAAGCTGCCTTGCTTTAATGGACGAGTGGTTTCCTGGGTATGTACCTGGCTCTTCTTTTATCATCTTTCTTGCATTTCCTGCATTTTTTTTTTTTGTATCTTTTGTATTCAGGTTTTTTCCCCCCATTAAGCTCTTATATTTGCTGTTAATAGACTGTGCATCATGTGCTTGCTAAAAAGTGATTCAAAAGACACCAGCTGAAAAGTTTCACTATTCACTGAGTAGACTTTTTCGTGAAATCTGTAGTAAATTTGAATCGTTTAACTAAAAATGCAACAGCACTCCGATCCACCATTTCAACCACATTTGTTTCATGTCTTAGTCTAACCTTAAAGTGCTCTAAGTGTCTGGCTCTGCCTTTCACACGGAGACTGAAACCCAGCCTGTGCTAGAAGTTCCCAGTGAAAAGCGTGTTCTCGAATCAAAAGGCTTGGATGAAACTAAACCCAGTGAGACAGAAACGCTATACCAGCATCAGGATATTTCATGTACGTTGGAGAGAGAGAGTGCACAATAGCACTGAATCCATTAACCCTATTAAAAAGGTTGGTGAGTACATGTGACTTCTCCTCCCTTTTAAAGGTCCTCAGCCTCTCACCAATGCTTTAAACTGATTTATTTTACGCTTTTCAAAAGAGTAGAGGTAGTTGTTTTAACATATACCTTAGTGAGTAATAATGTTTGTATCATTGTAATAGCAAAAGTTTAGTTTGTAAAGACAAGCAGTTTTAAATAGGGCTAACTGCCTCAGGCAAAACTAAGTCATTTCTTGTATGCTGACAGCTATTGAACTGCTGATTTATTTGTTTTTCTTTTTTGGAGCTTCAGAAACACTGGATATTTGTTACCTGCAGCCCAGTCTGTGCTATTTCTCACAAATATCTTTCTATGTACCCTGATGTAACTCCAAGAAAGTCTTTTAAATTCATTTGTTAAATATACAGATCAGTGTGAACAAGAGAAAGATATTTGGTTATATTTTTTTCTGTTTTAGTAAGACATGGCTAAACAAATAGCCATTAAATGTGCTTTAATTGGATTATATGGTAATGCACAGCGCTTATTTCTATTTCAGATTTGTTTGATGTTCGATTTCTCGACAGGGTTGGTCCATGGTAGCATGGAGACAGAACACTTATGTGCATTACCAATTTACACAGCAACTGTTAGATTTTATAGGGTGGTGGTAGCTCAAGTGGTTAAGGCTCTGGGTTGTTGACCCGAAGATCGGGGGTTCAATCCCCAGCACCGTCAAGTTGCCACTGTTGGGCCCTTGAGCAAGGCCCTTAACCCAACCTCCAAGGATGGGATATGCGAAGAAAGAATTTCACTGTGCTGTAAGGTATATGTGACAAATAAAGGCTATTTCTATTTATTTTCCTGCAACTAAAAGGAATGCTGCAGTGTTTTAGCCTAATATCTATCCATCTCTACTACAAACAGCAAAGACTGTGCTTGGAGGAAGAAATAAAACAAACAAAAAAGAAACCTTAATTACTTGAAACCACTAGCGCTAAATGGCTATGGGCCTTTGCTGAATCTTTTTAAAACACACCACTGTGATTTCAAAAGTATACGCACCCCACTTTAAAGTTCTTGTGGCCAGAAGAAAAGTGTATGCAAAGTAAAATGAGGAAAAAAAAAAATCCTTTTTGCTCTTTTTCTTCTCATCACACCCATGTTCTCAAATTCCAATGGTGCCATTTTATTTATTTTCGAATAAAAACTATTTACAGGCCTGTGATGCTTTTATTCCTCTCAGATTGACAACAAACTATTAATTCCCAGGAAAACACTGTTGTGTTTGTGCCCCAGACAAAACCTAATGGCAGTAGCAGGCGTGTTTGTCTCACGTCCTTGCTTTCACTCAGCATGTGTTTAAATGTGAGATGATTGAGCGCTTGTGCTTGAAGACTTAAAAGCTCACTGAAGCATTAGAACTGGCTCCACTCTAATAAATGCTCATTTGAAACCAGACCTGTGGAACATGACTTCACACACAATAACCTTATTTCACAGGGTTAAGAAAGTTCTTTGACTGCATGCAGTAGTTTATCAGATATATTTATTTATTTACTCTGAGTGAGCAAGCAGCTAAATAGAGCCTCAGGCTTCCGTGCATGAATCCCAGCCAGTAGGAGCTGGAAAGCTTGACCTGTTACACCTCCATTACTTTCTTTATTTCACTTTTTTTTTATCGTTGAACTTTGGTTGATGTTAAAAGCGTTTACTCTGCGCTCAATCCTGAAGTATACTGCATTAACCCTTTAATGTCCAAAGCAATGGAAAAATTCTTAGCATTATTTATTTCATTCTGGCGATACTAACAAAAATATAGGTTAAACCTATAGAAAACTGTAAAACAAAAACCACAACAGCTATGTAATGTTATATATTTAGACGAATAAATCAGTTTCCTTTGGATATTTTAAGTGTTATGGTATGTTTCAGAATCCTTTCTCATTTATAGGCCAACTCTCACCTCTACCTGGACTTTAAAAGGGACATTTACAAAGCCTGATTTGTACTGATCTCCCAAGTGTGGAGTGTATTTCTGTCTAATAAACCACCACAAATATGAGTTTTGGCACTATGGTAATGAAATGAATGAACTGCCTCCCTGCCTGAATGTGCTGGGATTACAGTCCCTGTCTCTTGTCTAAGGCCAACCATCAGTATTTTGGGGAAATATACTAGGATTTTAACATTAAATAAATATATAAATCAGTTCTTAGCACTGTGTTGTTTTGTAGCTCTATGTTGTCTTAGGTGGTCCTGTAGAAACATTCTCATTTCACTGTGTACTGCGTCAGCTATTTAAAGTTGAAATGACAATAAAAGCTTTTTGACCTGAAATTAGCTTGTCCTAATAATCTTTGTTTTTTGTTTTTTTTTAAGCTTGTGTCGTCAGATGTTCCTGCAGCCGAACCTGCACCGGCTCCAGTGGAGGTCCGAGCTCAACCGTCACCTCCTCCTCCCCCACTCCCCCCTCCTCCTGCTGAGAGGACTGGGGGCATCGGTGACTCAAGACCCCCCTCATTCCAGTAGGCATCTTTCAAACTCTCTTAGACCGTTTTACTTTAGTAGTGTTGACCCAGGGATTTGTACCTGGCACAGCATCATGATCTTAGTCAACAGTGTTATTTAAACTTGGTGCAATGAAGGGATATTTAGATATATTTATTCCAACTATGCACCACTGTATAGGACTTTGCCCACACAACTTGCTGGCACAAATTGTTTCTTTGCCAAAGTTGCTAAACAAATACCTATAAATACTTAAAGTCTAAATATCCAAGTGTGGTGACGTATTATTTATGTATTTCTGTTTTTATAGCAAGCTTTACAGAGAACATACTAACTTTTTTTTCTTTTCTTTTTTTTAATACCAAAATAATAAATATGCACATACTCACTTATGGAAAAACGCTGGCTTGGGCTGTGTCTTGCTCACGGACACAGCTGCAGCTGATTGGCTAAATTGTGATCAGTTGGTATAAAGAAATGAAAATCTGCTTGGTGTCTGATGTTTTGTTTTTCTTTAGTTTTGACTAGATTGTGTGATGTTATTTTAAAAAAGCATGTTTTCTTTAAAATCTGCTGTTTATCTATGCAAATTTGTCAAAAAAAATCTCATCTAAACTTGGGGGATTTACTCTGTCTGTATTTTTCTTTCTGGTATAAATCTGCATTCAAAAACTTGATGATATTCAAAATGAATACCCTTTGCACCATTCAATGATGAGAAAGCTTTCTGTATTTTTCTAGTTGGCAGTATGTTATATTGTCCTCTTCTGTAAAATAACTGGATGCTGTTTAAGGGATATTGAAAAGATTTTGACTTCTTAGCTACATTGGTCTCATCCTTTCCATACAAGGCTAGGGCTAGTGTGTAATTTTGGGCAAATTAAAAAATATGGAAAATGTTTTTTTTATTTATTTATCAGACTTTTAATCACCAGGTTTCCCAGTTGATTCCATGACCTTTAGCTTCTCGGATCTGCACAGCAAACGCTTCATACACCAACAACAGTGTTGCCATGTTTTGCTAAAAATTTTCAGCTTTAGGACCATCTTTGATCATTGTACAGTTTATACAAGTTGCAAACTCCATGGCATGAAATGAATGCATGTATGTGTTTACTTGGTGTTGCAGTCCGAACGCTGCAGGCAGTGTGGAGACGCTGGATGAACAGACAGAGACTGAGTCTGTCGTGTCCTTCAGGAGAGAGAGGCCTCGCCACAGAGAGAGCATGGAGCACGGTGAGATGGGACCTGTGTCTTATCAGATATAAACTGTTGATCTGAATATTTCTGTCATCTATGTGTCTCACTCATCCTCCCCCCCCTCCTTTTTTGATTTTTACTTTTACTTATTTTTACTAGGTCCACGTATGAATGGGCAGTCACGTATGGAGAGGCACTTGGCAGGTTATGAAAGTGCTACCACAGTGATGAGCAGTGAACTGGAAACCACCAGCTTCTGTGATTCAGATGATGATGACACCATGAGCAGGTTAGAGGCACATGGGAAACGATAGAAAGCAAACACCGAAGCATGCCCTGTTTATATTGACCTTAATGAATCGGAGTTTAATTGATGTGGTGTTTCTGGTTCATGTTCTCTGTGTGCCTGATACTGAGGTTAATGTTGTGTGCAGGTTTAGTAGTTCAACAGAACAGAGCACTGCCTCTAGACTGCTAAAGCGCCACCGCAGACGCAGGAAACAGCGTCCTCCAAGGCTGGAGAGGGTACTGTGCTCTTTTATCATTGGATTCATGGATCTGAGTTTCTGCTTTTCTGTTTTCTTACTGTTTCTATTACATTCTTGCAGGCATCATCTTTCAGCAGTGTGACAGACTCAACTATGTCTCTTAATATCATCACAGTCACTCTCAACATGGGTAAGTACGTTCTAGTACGTTTAGATTCATGGAATTTTCTCTTGGCTCAAATTTGTGCTTAGTTTTATTAATGTATTATTATCTGTTTATTTATATCAACACACTGTTGAATTAAGAAAGTACTGAATGCATTTCCATAACAGCACCAGTGACTATTTCTATAAGTGCAGCTCCAACTAGGTTTATATTACTGCACTTTGCCTTAGGCTGCATTATATTACCTTTCCATTAATTTTTGTTTCCTATAAAAGCATACCCTTTTGCATTTTATACATTACATATTGTCCTTGTGCATATTAAAGCTCCAATTGCTGATGCTCCTTAAATGTCTTGACTGGTTACCCAACTGCTGTGTGTTTATTTGCATGTCTGTGTATGTATTTAACAGAGAAATATAATTTCCTGGGCATCAGTATTGTGGGACAGAGTAACGAGAGAGGTGATGGAGGCATCTATATTGGCTCCATAATGAAGGGAGGAGCAGTGGCTGCTGATGGGCGAATCGAGCCTGGGGACATGCTGCTTCAGGTGAGAGTGAAATTTAGTGTGAGGGTGAGAAAGAGAAGAAGGGGTAGGGAATATAGGAAAAACAGGTGTAGGTGTGACAAAGTGTGAATTACTTGTTAATGAATCATCTGTTTATTGTTTTAAATGGTCATGGGGTTGTTTTACAAGGTTTGGTTTGAATTTCAGTTATATATATACACACAAAGAAAAAGGACTGGTTTCAGATGAGTGGATGGGATGTCAAAATATGACTTTCATACACTGAGCACGTCATTTGGAACAACTGTACACCAGCTTGTTCATGCTTGATCTAATCACCCAATCGTGTGGCAGCAGCCTAATGCATAACAGGGATGTGGAGGCTCATGGAGGTGGTGTAATGGAGTGGGGAATGTTTTCTTGGCACACTTTGGGGCAATTAATACCAATGAATCACTGAATTCCACAGCCTGTTTGAGTATTGTTTCTGACTGCGTGCTTTCCTTCATGGCCACAATTTACCATCTTTTAAAGCCTTACATGATGTCTGTCATGATAATTCACAATGCCACAAAGCAGAATAGTCTCAAGCTGGTTTTATGAACATAGTAATGAGGTATCTTTAGTGGCGTTCCCATTCACCAATTTTGAATCCAGTAGAACACCTCTTGGATGTGGTAGAACAGGCATGAAATCTGCTGCATGATGCAGCCATGTCAATATGGACCACAATCTCTCAGGAATGTTTCCAGCATCTTGTGGAATCCATGCAGGGAAGAATTGAGGCTGTTTTAAGAGCAAAGGGTGCCCAGTATTAGTATAATACCTAATAAAGTGTTCATTGAGTGTGTATTAGCAACAGTATTTACAACCCTGTGGCTATAGATGAACATTGTGTCTGAATGGAAATAGTTTAAATGCTTATATTTAATGTAATTGGGTATCTAATGAGTTTTATAAATGTGTTATTGTTGATTAGATTTTCATAGAAAGTAGTGTAATGTGTAAAATGTTTTTTCTTCGTAGGTGAATGATATTAATTTTGAGAACATGAGCAATGATGACGCAGTCAGGGTTCTACGGGAGATTGTGCACAAACCAGGGTGAGGCATCTACTTTTGTTTTTTGAACTTGTGAAGGCAAGCGAATATATGTAGCATTACATGGCTTATGTGTTCCTAAATGTATTTCAGACCAATCACTCTGACAGTAGCTAAATGCTGGGACCCATCGCCTCAAGGCTACTTTACACTTCCACGTAGTAAGTCACTTCAAATTCAATTTAAAATTGCACTGTATTATATTAAGTGATTTTATGAGGGTCAAGTTACCTTGTATTGCATGTTGATTGCATTTGTTACTTCAGCTTGACAGGAAGTATATAAAGAAAGAAGAAATATTACATGAAGTGAGCGGTTTCTTGTTTCCCTCTTTTTTTTTTTTTGCCAGATGAGCCTATCCGACCTATAGACCCTGCAGCCTGGGTCACTCATTCAGTAGCCATGACGGGAGCATACCCACCTTACCCAGGCAGTACAATCACATCCAGCTCCTCCGTCACTGAGACTGAACGTATGTATATGTTGTATCTAAACTATTTTCTTTTTGTTAGTTAGTTTGTTAGTTCCATTTTACATGCCAAGTTGCTTTCTACATATACCCATCCCACAAAGTTTCTTTTTTTAAGGCTTTCACTTATCTTATGTTCCTCATGTTATTCTTGTTGTAATTTGTCTATAGGTTTTGATGAGTTTAACCTGTCTCTTCACTCTGATATGGCATCTGTGGCAAAGGCTATGGCCTCTCCTGAGTCAGGTCTAGAAGTGAGAGACAGAATGTGGCTAAAGATTACTATCCCTAATGCCTTCCTGGGTAAGAATTGGTTTTGAATGAGAATTGTTTTCTAGGAATTCCTAGCTAATTCCTAGGAATGACTGTTTTCTGTATCACAAAAATACCTTATTCGTTTACATATGAATAAAAAATAGACATTACTGCTAGTTTAATTTGGCTGAATAGACAACAATGGTTTGTTATGTGCAGGCTCGGACGTGGTTGAGTGGCTTTACCATCACATAGAGGGCTTTCAGGACCGCAGAGAGGCTCGTAAATATGCCAGTAACCTCCTGAAGGCTGGTTTTATTAGACATACTGTCAATAAGATCACTTTCTCAGAGCAGTGCTACTACATCTTTGGAGACTTCAGCGACTGTGAGAACTGTGAGTGCTACACATCGGATTCTTAAATCAAACTTATATAAGTTCTTAAACTTAATTAAACAAATATATGTTTTTTTAGGTTTAATATAAGCAACTATATTAAATCTATGATCACACTGCTGTCCTCACTCCTGTTCTTTTCTTAAATTTTAGACATGGCCAACCTGTCCCTCAATGATAACGATGGTTCCAGTGGAGCTTCAGACCAAGACACACTGGCCCCTCTCCCATTGCCGGGGGCAACGCCATGGCCTCTGCTCCACTCTTTCCCATACCAGTACCCACACCCATACTCCAGCCAGCCACCTCCGTACCATGAGCTCTCCAGCTACAGTTACGCCCCTGGCAGCACGGGTAGCCAGCACAGTGAGGGTGAGAAACCACTTCTTTCCTGTTTCTGTGTTTGTTATTCTAATCTGTGATTATGTGTGAGTGGGTGTGGTAACAGGGATTCAGAAGTCATGCCAAAATGTCACCCTCTAGTGGCTGGCTGCAGTACAAGTTTTAACCCCACTCAATCCCCAGTTAGGGAACTTACATTTACGTCTCCAGATATTATTTTTGGGAACGGTGTTCTGTTGTTTCAGTTGACCCTTAATATTGTGATTATTGCATTTTATGTTATGTTATTTGATGATAGTTTTGATAGGGTTTGACAATGACGTTTATGCATACTATCTATGAATGAGCATGCATAAATGTCGGTACTGTAGCAAAGCCACGTCTTGTACTGATGTAAATTGTTGTAACAGACATTTAGTGGGGACTTCAGTGTAGTCTTTCCTGGTACGTTGCTAATTTTAGCAAACCAACCTGAGTGAAAGCAGTGATTTGCATAAACAAAAAAAAACATGTTGACTGTATGACCTTGGCAAACCTTAACAAGCTACTTCAAGTGTTAGTCATTCGTTTGAATAAACTCCACTGACAGAATGAATGTCACCTAAAAGTGTGCATGTTTTCAGGGTAACTGAATATAACTGGGTTCAAACTTCTTGAAAATCAGGGAGGATATATGGCATATTTAAAAGACGTGTTTGTACATTTTTGAAGTCCTCTGCTGTAAGTGAGGATGTATACATTATAGTGACTTATGGGTTTTGCTCCTCTATGTCTACAGGGAGTCGGAGCAGTGGCTCTACAAGGAGCGAGGGTGAGAGGAGGAGAGGTAGTAAAAGTGGTAGCACTGTGGCTGGCAGCACCCGTGACGACAAATCTCCTAATGGTGGTGGTGCTGACTCGCGCTCAGGCAGCGGCAGCGAATCTGAATATTCGGTGCGTAGTAGCCTAAGGAGGGACCATGGTTCAGCCACGCCAAGTGAGCACAGTCATGCTAGTCAGCGCTCACATCACCGGGCACCGCCCCCGCACCTCGCTCCATACCCACCTGGCATTCCCATTCCATACAACCCCATGATGGTAATGATGGTACCACAGCATCCACATCCACACCCAGCGTTGGGAGCTCCTCATCCGCAGACAGCTGGCACGCAGCTACACCCAGGCCTGCCTCCACCCAGTAATCCTGGAGGACCTCCTGGAGCTCCGCCCACACGCGACCTGGCTTCTGTCCCTCCTGAGCTCACAGCCTCCAGGCAGTCTTTCCACCTGGCCATGGGAAACCCCAGCGAGTTCTTTGTTGATGTCATGTAAGGAAAGTTAACATAAGATAGGTGTGTCTGTGTGTGGGATGAATGAGTGAACCAGTGAGTGAGTGAGTGAATGAATGAATCCTCTATGTGACTTAATCATATAATAACTGTGAGCCTCATTCAGTAAGCAACTGAGATGTAACACTTGGTATTGCTGCAGGATAGCTCTTCATAGTTGGCATCTATCCTTGCCGGCAGGAACAGGGTTTCTGTATAAAGCTGGACGTCTTGCACAACTCAGATTTAGCACATCAAGTAATTTTAAAGTTAGTTCACTCTCACAACAGGGTCTAGCCTCCCTAACTGCGCTGTTTTTTTTTTTGTTTTTTTAAACATCTCCAAACATTTCCTGTCACTTTTTTTTCCCTGCAAATATTTATCAAATTATGCAGGGAGCACTATACTCTGATTAACATCGGAAAATCTCTGAGGCCTCTTTATATCCTATGAAAATATTTGCCTTGGCAAAATTCATCCTGCCCAAATGCTAGTTCTTTTGATCTCTAAATATGTGTATGGGTTTCTGCATAATCTATCTACAGAGGTGTTTTTGTTTAAATAATGCAGATTATGAAAATGATATTTTCCATTAGATATTTCAAGAAAAAGGCAATGTATCTAGTATATTTTCTTTTTACAGAAATAAAAAAATTCTGGATGTTTTTGACAAGGCAGCTATGAAGTGGTGTTAGTAAGTTGTATTTTCTCAAATCCTTGCAACCATGAGTTTCCACAGCTGAAATGTTTAAGCAGAAGCTTTCTAACATTATGGTAACTAGTAATGAAGGTCTGTTATTTACAGTACACCTTTGCAGTATGTAAAATTCATTAATAAATGACGATAAACTAATGTGAAACAGGGTTTGACTTACAGGATTATAGACAGGTTTTTTTCATTCATTTTCTCTGGTACTGTGGACTAATGTTGACTGAGAAGCAACCGTGGTCAGAAGCATTTACTATCAAACACAGCTGCATATGATGCCAGACTAGAGTTACAGACATTGGTACTCTGAGAGGGAGAGTTAATGCCAAAAATGGTACTTATGCTGGGTAGAACAGGCAGTTTTTATAATCCACATATTTCACATTTCTACTCATTTTTTTTTAGACTGACAAGCATAATCATTTTTGTATGAATGAATATATGGATATAATCAAAGCATACAGGTGCTAAATGAAGATTGAACAGAACAGTGCCACTTTTGGTGCCATGTTGTTTGTTGTCACTTTTGTGTTTCTTACTCAAAATAAATTTGTAATAGAAGAGAACATTTCTCGACTGACACTCTTTTTTTTTCAAATATACAGATCGTATGATAGTTTTTTTAACTTGCTTATTTGAGTTGAATAAGCAGTGTGAAATGTATGTACAGTGTGTTCTTACTCACTTTATTAGGCATTGCATGACTTCCTGAAAGCCCAAAAATTAAATCTATTGCATTGTACAATTCAGCAGCAATAATATCCCTTTTTTTCTTTATTGTGTTGCTATTCTGAATTGTTCATTAAACAGGATTTAATTTTAATATTTGTATTAACATTTTAGAAGAATTTTTATTTTATTTGTACTCAAGTGGATTTCCTCAGGATTCTGTCCCCAAAACATGACCACACACGGATTGGCTACTCTTGGACGTAATTGGATGTGTGAATGTGTATGTACACTGTGCCCTCTAATGGACAGGCATCCCACCCAGTATGTATTCGCATCACATACCCAGTATGTATTCCCATCACATACCCAGTCTTCCCAAGATGAGCTCTGAATGCTCCACCACTAAGATCGGCATAAACCACTTATGAAGATGAATCCGTCAACAAGAGGAAATCTGCTTTATGTTAAAATCTTTGTGCTATAAGTGGCCTCTCGGGTATGTATCTGATACCCTACACACTTCAGAATTGGGGGATGATCTCAATAAAAGTTGAGACAGCTGTAGATATCATTATTATGCTCAAAGGAGAGGGGGGGGTCTATTAATACTTTTGTAGTCACTCAGTGCTTTTAGCAGCTGTTCTGTCTAAAAGTGTGTTGTGTAGCGCCCCAGTAAACAGGTACATTTACATTCCATACATATTTGTACTAATGAATAACTAGTTTTTTTGCGTTCTGCAAGAGAAGTATCGTGCATTTTAATATCTTCGTTAAAACTAACTCCCCATACAGCACCACTCACTCGTGTGAAATAAAGCCATCCAGTGTGGAATTTTGGCTGAATCCCAAAAGGCCCCTACTGGACATATAGTGCACTACACTATTTGCTGTTTTGATATACACACTACTCAAAAAGTTAAGGATATTCGGCTTTCGGGTGAAATTTCAGGATGCACCTAAAATGCACTATAACCTTTACAGGTGAACTTAATTTGACCTTCTCTACACTATTGAATGCACATGTCCAACTGTTCAGTGTTTCAGTACTTTTTGCGTAACTTGCTGTTCTCTAACAAGGTGCTTAACGGCAAAATTCACAACTGGTGTCTGATCCATGAATCGACCAATAAAGTTTCTGGTTCAATTAGAATTGGTATTTAAACAGTCCTCTTCATCATGCTGTTCACATTTTGATATCATGAGACCAAGACAACACCTAACAACTGATCAACAGTACCTCACCATTGCGAGGCTTCAAACAGGATGTTCTCAGAGGGAAGTGGCCACTGAGCTTAGAGTGTCACAGAGTGTTATCAGCAGGTTTTGATGCAGAGATACAGAGAGACTGGAAGAGTCACAGAAAGGCATAGAAGTGGACGTCCTTTGGCCACATCCCACGTTGATGACCGCTTCACTGTGAACAGTGGCCTGCGGAACCGGATGATGAATGCCACTCAACTCCAGGCACATTTAAGGGAGGTGATAGGCACCCAAGTGCCACGTCAGACCATTCGAAACCGTTTACATCCACGTGGTCTACGTGCTAGACGACCTGCAAGGGTACCTGACCACACCACCAGGCACAGGCGTCGGGCCAGGGAGCATTTATGCTGGACGAGGGACCAGTGGGCCTCAGTGCTGTTCTCTGATGAAAGTCGATTCACGTTGAGCAGAAATGATGGATGTTACAGTCTGGGCAGGTGTGTCTACTCAATACAGAAGTGCCCTACATCTTGTGAATGGTACAGTGACAAGCCAATACTACTTGAATAACATCATTAATCCAGTCATTGTGCCCCTGCATGAACAACACAGGCCTAATTTCATCTTCATGGATGACAATGCTCCAGCTCATTAGGGAACGGCTGCTGGAGGCTGGGGTACCTCAAATGGAGTGGCCTGCACTTTCTCCAGACCTGAATCAGCTGAGTCGCCGTGTAGAGGCTTGTAACCCTGCACCCCAGAACCTCAATGACCTGAGGGCCGCCCTTCAAGAAGAGTGGAATGCCATGCCTCAGCAGACAATAAGTCGACTCGTGAACAGCATGAGACGTCGTTGTCAAGCTGTAATTGATGGTCAAGGGCACATGACAAATTATTGAGACATTGACATTTTTTGTTGTGGTATACCCACCACTGTTGTTGGCTTTTGTTTCAATAAATTGTTTGAGATGAGGAAATCACCATTGCATGCTTCTACTTAAATGCCCTACTTTCATGATATAATATCACTGTAGTGTGAACGTTTTACATTTTCCATAAATTTCTATGAGGCCAAGCCCAACCCCTGAAAAACAACACCTGAATTCAATGATTTGGAGTGGTGTCCCAAAATATAGTGTGTGTGTGTATGTGTGTGTGATGCAAATAAAAAGATGTACAGCTAAATGTATAAATAAATCATAGTCCAAACATATTGCTCTTTAAAAACCTTTTCCTCGAATGAGTACAGAGTGAAATAAACATCACGCAAACACTAGATAGAAGTTATTCATAACGTATGCAAACCCCATCCTATTTATTTGCATGAATAAATCTGGTCTGTTATGTACAGTCAATGGTCTTAATTAAAAACAGATCTCAGATCAGTGTCACTTCAGCGCTATGGTCAGGCCCTGCCCACTGAGATAAATGAACTTCCGGTCCATAAAATCCTGCAGGTCTAACCAGAAAGGACGCTCTCTTATCCTCCTTGAACTTCTTGGATCATTTTATTTGGTCAAGCAAGTCAGCGAGAGAACAGAAGAGATTTATTAAAACATCAATAGATCCGGTTTTTTTTTCTTGTTATATATTAATCCACCCGCTTTGAGGCGCGTTCTTCAGAAACGCTATTTTCTTTCAAGCCCGTTCTCGGACCTTTTAAAGTGCACCTTGTCATTGGTAAGCTTGTTTCCTTTAAACTGTATCTCTGCAGTCACATTGTAGCACTGAACTCACTTCCGCTGCCCAGAAGGTAAATACATTCTGACAAGCTACTGTGTTACTTCCCAGGCTAACTAGCTGAGGCTAACAATGCTGGTACGTAAAGTGACCCAGAATGCGGCTCTCTGTAATGCTGTGCTCCGTCTACCACAGTCCATATCAGGGTGAGTCAAATATCTGCATCTTACTGCTTCAATCTTTTCATTTTTCTCTCGTTGTTCAAGCTAGCTAGCTTGTTTTGGTGTTCTCTTCTGCTGTGACGTTGACCGTGACTTAGCTAAGCTGTCTGTGTACATTACCATTTAGGATGTAACTGTTGGAGATATTACACCAAAAATAAGCGATTGCTTTGTTTTCCATTGTATTAGGGTACAACGCCAAGCAGGGGCTGTGATAGCTGTGCAAAGTCTGCGTCCTTATGTTAGCCAAAGTGCCGAGGTAAGATGATTTCATTATTTTTCCAGATTGGATGTTAAAATTTTAATAGGGTCAGCCAGGTCTTTTTTTTTACAGCTAGTTTTATGATGTTATTATCAAGTAATAAGCAGAGAGAGAACGCATGCGTATTCGTTGTAAAGGCTCTCCTTCCTCAGTGGCCTCTCTAATATATTTGTTTGCAAAGCGCCACTTGGAGGCGTGAGGAATCTGGGCCAAAGTTCACCGCTGGTTTCCGTGATCACGAGCAATGTGGAGCTATAACACCACCTACACTCTTACGTCAGTTTCATGGAACAGATCAGATGCTTTAAATGACATGGAAACAATTCAGAGTGGCATATAATAAAAACCGGTATCTCCCAGTGAGTGGGGGAGAAGGAAATAGAGAGAGACGGAATGGAAAGAAAGGTGTCCTTGCCAGTGCTCACTGGTTCACCGGGCAGCCCACTAATGTCACACTGCCTGTAGCACGTGTCTGTTTTTAGACTGTGCCCAGTGTGTGGGGTCAAGGGATTTGTAAACCTGCATGTCCTTGCCACTAAGAACATATGAACCTGTGTAAATATTAAAGTGTGACGTGGTAATTAAAATGTATTAAAGGAGATGGAATCTCAGAGTAAGCATATTTATACACTGTATTGGCAAAAGTTTTGGGACACCCCTCCAAATCATTGAATTCAGGTGTTGGGCTTGGCCGCTTAGTTCCAGTGATGGGAACTCTTAATGCTTCAGCATACCAAGACATTTTGGACAATTTCATGCCTCTATGTTTGTGGGAACAGTTTGGAGTTTGCCCCTTCCTGTTCCAACATGACTGCACACCAGTGCACAATGCAAGGTCCATAAAGACATGAATAAGCATGTTTGGTGTGGAGGAACTTGACCTAGTCCTGACCTCAACCCGATAGAACATCTTTGGGATGAATTAGAGCAGAGACTGCGATCCAGGCCTTCTCATCCGACATCAGTGCCTGACCTCAAAAATGTGCTTCTAGAGATATGGTCAAAGATTCCCATAAACACACTCCTACACCTTGTGGAAAGCCTTCCCAGAAGAGTTGAAGCTGTTATAGCTGCAAAGGGTGGGCCAACTCCATATTACATTCATGTGCATGTAAAGGCAGACGTTCTGGAATGGCTCAGAGTCTCCACCGTAATTCATCCATGTCCTTTCGGGTTGAGGTCAGGACTAGTCAAGTTCCTCCACACCAAACTCTCTCATCCATGTCTTTATGAACCTTGATTTGTGCACTGGTGTGCAGTCATGTTGGAACAGGAAAGGGTCATCCCCAAACTGTTCCCACAAAGTTGGAGACATGAAATTGTCCAAAATGTCTTGGTATGCTGAAGCATTAAGAGTTCCTTACACTGAAACTAAAGGGCCAAGCCCAACCCCATAAAAACAAACCCTTAATTCACTGATTTGGAGGGGTCTCCCAAAACATATGTCAATATAGTGTATAAATACGCTTACTCTGAGATTCCATCTGACAAGAAGTGAGGTCAGAAAAACAGACAATGCATCACTAAATAAATAATATTTCCCTATTTTCTCCTCAATTTGATCAACTGACGTTTCCCACCAACTAGCTAGTTTTCGCCTATCATCCTCCGTGGAAAATGTTGTCTGCAATTTTCCCCCAAAGGGCGATCTGTTTTGCTCCCCTGGCTCCTGCCCATGGGACTGTGGCATCCTCAGGATTCAAAGTTGCAGTTTTCCAACTAGAGGACAAACAGTACTTTTTTCTTCTTTTGTTCCTGTGTTGATTTTTGTCTCTCGATTCATAGGCGGTTTTGGAGAAGTCAGCAACTGGCAGTGATGTTGCCCCTAAGGCTGAAAGAGTGGAGAAGGCGGCTGCCAGTGTGGTACGTATCTGTTTCTCCACAATCATTTTTAGAACATAAAAATTCATGCTTTTGAAAATGACAATTTCTTTTCTCTTGTTAAGGAGTCAAAATCCTTTGCTGTGAACATGTTTAAAGGGCAGATCAGCACATCACAGGTGTTCCCCTTTCCCACGGGTAAAATACATTTCCTGTTTCTATGCTTGTAATTTTTATGGGATATTTTTAGTGTTGTTACTATAGCCGCTAACATGTTACAGTGCTGAATGAGGAGCAGTCAGAGTTTCTCAGGGAGCTCGTGGGACCTTGTTCGAAGTTTTTTGAAGTGAGTTCCATTTCACATCTCACAAATCAGTGAGATTTCATAGTATTTTTTTAAATTTTTTAAAAAAATAAAATAAAATTAGTTGTACTTTACCTATTGCCTTATCTATGTGATACTTTGTAGGAGGTAAATGACCCTGCTAAAAATGATGCACTAGAGAAGGTAGAGGATCACACCTTGGATGGGCTGAAGGAGATGGGAGCATTTGGTCTGCAGGTGCCTGCTGATCTGGGTGGTGTGGGCCTCACCAACACACAGGTGAGAAGAAAGGGGTCAAGGAAGATGACCAATAAGGATTATTACCATGGAAGCTGAAACGAATAAGTATATTTATTTGTTTGTTTTTTTTTTATATTGAGGTTATGCTACCAGATGATAAACAGCAAACTGCAATTAATACATATTATTAAAGCCTTTATCAACACTCACTCATGTATACTGTTTATATGATGGTGCTGATCTTACTGCATCTGTGACTGGGTGCCAACAAAACTGACTAGAGGAAAAACATATCACTATTTTTTAACTGGAATCAGCATGATGCTTAGGACAACAGCATTAGTCTGATGAGCCACAGGGAGTAAAAAAAAAAAGTTTGTTAGAGGAAGCCTAAAAGGAGTGTCCTGTGTCTGTGACCTCAGTATGCCAGGCTGGTGGAGATCGTGGGCATGCATGATCTGGGTGTGGGCATCACTCTTGGAGCTCACCAGTCCATTGGCTTTAAGGGAATTCTTCTCTTCGGCAACAAGCAACAGAAAGAGAAGTACCTTCCCAAGTTGGCCTCAGGTAATAGTTGTGTTGGTTTGTTTAAAAAAAAAAAAAAGCAGCAATTGAATATAAAAGCAGCACTTGTGCTTATTGCCAGTAACCTTAAACCTGTTGGAACTGACTAAACACATTTCTACCTCAGATGTAGTTAATCAAGGCATTTTGGTGTATATATTTTGATTGAACAGATTTCCCTGCTATTTATCTTGCGTTGTGAAATGCCTTGTGTTTACACAGTGATCTAACCCTTAATATATACTTGATTCTTTTCTCCATCCCTGAAGAATACTTAAATATTTTAATGACCTCAGTAATTTAACTGTATATAGTGTTGAATTTAAACCAGTGGTTTTCATATTCAGTAGTGCAGCCTCCAAATATACACTGCGATATGCTTAAATCTCATGCAGTGTATGCAAGTATTTTCTCTTAGGCTTGAATCAAGACCATTTATCTCCACGCTTTTATCTCCAGGAGCTGGAGTTAAGTAGAACCTTTCATAACTGATGATGGCTTTGATATAGACCTGTTGTTTAATTTGATAACTTTTTCGCAATAATCATATAATTACACTTCATGTAACAGTGTGCATTTATCAAGTGTTTAACATCCAGTACATTTTTATTTTTGGCCTTTAATACCTTGTATGCTGTATGCTATGTGATCCAGAGACTTGGTTATTGTGGTATTTCGTCTGTGTGATAATCTAAATGCTTTGTTTGTTTGTTTTTTTCTATACAGGTGAAACAATTGCTGCATTCTGCCTGACTGAGCCATCTAGTGGTTCAGATGCTGCTTCTATCAGGTCAGTTGCTGTTCCCTCGCCCTGCGGAAAGTACTACACCCTCAATGGAAGCAAAATTTGGATCAGGTGAGTGTGTGTGTGTGTGTGTGTGTGTGTGTGTGTGTGTCTAGTTTGTGCCTATACCTTTTTAACTGAAACCACACTGTCTTGTATTCAGAAACTTCACCACCAGGGGGCATCTGCTTTTCATATTTATTTACATATCTTGTAGTTAACGTTACCCCCATTTTTATTCAAAAGTGTCTCTGTTTATATTGTGAATTGTTATACATTTCTACTTTTCCTATCTCTCTCCTGTCACAGTAATGGAGGTTTGGCTGAGATCTTTACCGTGTTTGCTAAGACTCCAGTGAAGGATGAGAAAACCGGAGAAGTGAAGGACAAGATCACTGCTTTCATTGTTGAAAAAAGCTTTGGAGGAGTCACACAGTGAGTTGAGATTGATTTAGCATGACTCTTATTAATGAGGCTAGTCCATGCTTAATAATAAAGTCAAATTAGCAAAGGACCCTCTTGGTGTTAGACAAGAAGAAACTGGAAGGTTTTCACTCGCAAATGGCATTGTCAACCTTATCCAAACTTTTTTCTGAGAAAAAGAGTAGCAAAACCATTTGGTCTGCCTTAATGGAGCTTTACGATAGAGTATTTTTGCCTGTTGTATTCTGCTGTTTTCCATAAACCAGTCTCTCCAATACTTGATTTAATCGTCTCTCCCTTTTTTTTTTTTTCCTGCTCCCTTTTGTGCCCATGTCTTGATCTAGTGGCCCTCCCGAGAAGAAGATGGGCATCAAGGCCTCAAACACAGCAGAGGTGTATTATGAGAATGTACGTGTTCCAGCCGAGTGTGTCCTGGGTGAAGTTGGAGGAGGATTTAAGGTGGCTATGAATATTCTTAACAACGGTCGCTTTGGCATGGCTGCAGCACTGTCAGGAACCATGAAGGGTGTTCTTGCTAAAGCGGTACGTAACTATGTTTGTGTGTGTGTGCATTTTGTAGCAAGTCCATTTATACTTTAACCTGCTACTTGAAGCTGTCTAGCTAATAGTATTTGAAAGTCAGTCCTCTTTGACACTGCTGTAGTGTTAGTCTTCATTAAAGCAAGCACAGATTAAGTGATGATTAAGCTGTTTTTTTTGCATATAACATTTCTAAAGTTTTTTGTAATGCTTTGTTTTGCCTATGTTGTAATTTGCTTTCATTTCATGTTTTACAGTCAGAATAGCATGTTGTTTATTTGACCCAAAGTTGTTGTTTTTTTTTGGTATCCTCAATACCCAAATACCCATTACTTACCATCACTTCCTCTGTTCACTAGACTTCTGTATGGGGAAATTCCCAGCCTGCATTTCACTTTGTGTTACTTAACTTACAGTGGGGTGACATTCTATCCAGTGTTTAATGACTTACAGTGTATGTTTTTGTTTTGGCCATTTGCCATTTACAGTGACCTTAAATATATTTAAAAAAAAAAGGCTTTTCAGATGGCATATAAACATGTTCCTAAACATGGACCATTCCATAATGCACATCCATGTACTATTTTATGTCTGTCTGTCTGTCTGGGCATATGTCTCTTTCTTTCTTTCGTTCTTTCTTTCTTTCTTTCTCTTTATATATATATATATATATATATATATAATATATATAATATGTATATATAATATGTATATGTATGTATGTATGTGTGTATATGTATGTGTGTGTGTGTGTGTCTGGCTGTCTCTCCCCCACCCACCCCACTACTTTCTCTCTCTCTCTGTGAAACACCCCCCCTCCCCTCTCTGTTTCTCTGTCTCTCACTCTCTGTCTCTGTATGCCCCTGTGTGGGCTGGTTTTGAAGCATGAGCAAGTGGCAGCCTGGTTCAAATTATGTGAGCAAGACTTATTTACAAAATGCCTGAAACATTGTAAAAGGGAAGTAATCTAAAGTATGATTGCCAGTGCAACGGTAGAACAGACCCCATGTGTTAATACAAAGACTTTGGTCAGTAACTCATCTAGTTTATTTAACATCTCAAGATAAATATCATATTCTGTGTAAAAATACACTGAAATTTACTTTAGGCAAGTTACATATTAAATATAGACATTCACTCTAAGTGTGAAGCATTCATGTTTTATAGGCAGCTAGATGCAAATGAGGGGAAGTTTTTGCACATGCTTCGACACAGTCTCTAACCACACTGACAGACCAAGCGAAATAGAGAGTATGCTTGTGGACTTTTTTTTTTGTGTGTGTGTGTGTCTCGTGCCTCTCCACATTTAGCACAATGTCCATAACCACTAGCTCCTTTTGTCTTTGTGAGAGTACAATGCATGTTTCAGATTGAGGTTGTGATGTATGAATACATGCATGTAAATGATTCATTTAGAGTGGTTTGATACAATCACTCTGAACTATTTTAAAGTGCAACTTTGATCCAGTATTGTGTAATCATTTACTTACCACTTTTGACTTGTATGGTCAACATTTTAAACATGATGGATATTAGCATAGCTAATTTGTGTTGGCAGAGCTTGTTGGCTAATCTTAGTTTCCACCAGGACACACAATTCTTTGTTTTCTTTGGGTACAGCTCTACTTAACATGATTATAGACAAATATATTGATTTAGCTTTTACATTTGTGCATTTCTCTTTCTCTTAGGTGGACCATGCTGCCAACAGGACTCAGTTCGGTAACAAAATCCACAACTATGGAGTCATACAAGAGAAAATGGCCAGAATGGCCATGTTGCAGTATGTTACAGAGGTGTGCTAGACTGTTGCATTACTATCCATTATTCTTTTCTTTTCTTTCTTCTGGCAGCTAATCAAGTCAAGCAACCTAATCATATTCACAGCCTCAGGTTTGACTATACTGTTTCACACTTTCTGCTATAACTTGTAGTCGATGGTTTATGCATTACTGAATTGAAGTAGGTGTCTAATGCTTGGAAAAACATCAGGGCAGGACTTACTGGAAAACTTTACATCTTAAACATTATACAGAACTTGTGCTAAAAATGATTTAATGAGGAAATCTTTACTGCCTAATAAGTAGTGATATTTAAAGTATTATTCAAATAACACTACTAAAGAAAGCGCATAGAAGAATATACAAATCTCTTGCTGTGATTAACATTCATATGTCAAGTGAGACTGTCATATAGGTAGAGGAAGTTTACTTTAATAGCACTTATCCCATGAGGAAGCGGTGCAAGAATTCATCCTTTTTTAGTTGCTCTGGCCTTTCCCTTTATTTCTGGGAAAACGCATGAATCGCTTTTTTCTCTAAAATGTCCACTAACATTATTTTGTTGTCTTCACCCCTCTCTTGTGGATATAGTCTATGGCCTACATGGTCAGTGGGAACATGGACAGTGGAGCAACAGATTTCCAGATCGAGGCTGCCATCAGTAAAATCTTTGCCTCTGTGAGTGTTCATTAGAGGCCAACATTTGTTGTTAATTAAAAGCAGCAGTTAATATTTGTAAAATTGCATCGTTTAAGCAACACATTAATAGTTGCAATAATTTTCGATGCTTTCACTGCAAAAAACAAAACAAAAAAAAAAACATGCTCAGTGTTTATTTAAGAACTGCAGAACTTCCTGATATGACCAATTGTATTAAAATGCATTATCTTGCTTTCTCAGGAAGCAGCATGGATGGTGACTGATGAGTGTATTCAAATTATGGGTGGAATGGGTTTTATGAAGGTAAGGTTTTTTTGTTTTGTTTTTAAACCCCCCCCATCCCTCACGTAACACTTGCAGGTGAGATTGCAGTGAATAGTCATAGCACAGCCCTTTAGCATGACTACATGGCGTGTGTGTGTGTCTTTTAGGTCACGTGTATATCAAATATAAATAAACCACCCTTTACAGGAACACCAGGAAGAGGAGTAAATATTTCTTTAGGGATTCCGGCATATTTAATATGCAAAAACAATAGCTGTTGCATTCCAAATTGTGTGATCAGTGTTTGTTCATTGGCCTGTTACCCGTTGACTGTAATTCACAGCAACGTTGTCTTCTTACAGGAAGTAAACAGTACCCTTAACTCTAAGTGAATAGCATAGCCTTGAAATACTCCCACACGATTGAAGTGGAACATAGAAATGTCTTGGGGTTTGTGGAAAAACATTGTAGGTGGTGAAATATAAAACCCCTCCAAATGAGCGTAGGGGTTTTAAAAAGGCTTTAACCACTGAAGCTGTTTTTGCAATGTTACATGGGAAACTTAACCAGCAATATATAGGTCATGTGCAGACGACGATTTTAACCTCCATAGTCCTTGCCAAAACAAAACACAGTGATAAATATTGCGGACTGACAATTGTGCACAGAAGGCATGCAGAAAGAAAATCTAAATGCATTGGTCCGATTTCACACATTTGAATTGTAGAAGTGTGAAGAGCTGAGGCAGAAGTGAGCAAGTCATCTAGATGATTCAGCATATGCATTTCTAAAACAGGGCATTTCTGGTTCCTCTTTATCTGTTTTGTTATGCAAGGCACAGTTATCTTGCCACATCTCCTGTCACTTTGATAACGAGATAATGATCAGCTAGTGTTTGCTGTTTACTGCAATAATCCCTGGTTTTGTTTCAGCAGATCTGTTTTGGAGCTTATTTTTTACACAACACATCTTATTTATAAAGAAATACACTCAGCTCAGATGAAAGTAAATATTCCTAAAGTGTGATGAGAGCTTTATGTGGTATGGATGTGGTAGCTTAGTGGTTAAGGTGTTAGCCTACTGATCAGAAGGTTGTGAGTTCGAATCCCAAGTTCAGTACTTCTGGGCCCCTGAGCAAAACCCTTAACGCTCATCTGCTCTTTGTATAAAATGAGATGAAAAATTTTAGTCGATCTGGATAATGCCAGAAATTTGTTCCGATGCGGCACAGAATTTTTTTTTTTAAAGTGTAATAAACAGGTGTAAGGGTATCTAAAATCCATATTTATTATTTAATAAAATGTATATTTTTTTAAAATAAATTATTTTATTCAACTAAAAATAAAAAATGAAACAATTGTTTATATGGTGAAAGAAATGTTTGTTTAGCATTTACCTGCTGAAACATAAAGGATAACAGTCTTGTTTTGTGACTGTTTACTTTAAAGGTATCTGTACATTGGTTTAAGAGGGATAAAATACTGTTGTTATTTGAGATGTGCTGTTATGTTTTCCCCTAACAGTAGCCCATTGTATTTTTTTTTTTTTTTTTTTTTTTTTTTTTAACCATACCTTTTTCCTCCTATTGGTGTTAATGTTGTTCATGCATTACCTTTAACCTGAGACATGCAAATGGTTTTCAACACTAGCTTTAGAGTGCCTTCATGCTTTATCCATGTCCCTATACCACAAGGGAATGTTTCACCTGTGTTTAGGAAGTTGGAGTTCTGTTAGTTCTCGATATAACTCATACCATATAAACTACTTTAAAGAATTGAAATGTGGAAATTCATTTTGAGGTTTAATCTCTTTTGAAGCAGTCCACTTTAAATCTGTTGCAGCCAAGCATTTGCTCATAGTCATGGTGTTGTTTTGCTGCAGGACGCTGGTGTTGAGAGGGTCTTACGAGACCTGCGAATCTTCCGTATCTTTGAGGGCACCAACGACATTCTGCGACTCTTTGTGGCGCTCAACGGCTTCCAGGTAATTTGGGAACAGACTTACTGACAAAGATGAGAAAGCACCTGGTAAACATTTCCTGTACAAACTGTGAAACTGGCAACTGTCAGCAACTGCTTGTCTGTAAACCTCAAGCACACTGTGCATGCACAAGTGTTTAGTCTACAAGTGCCAGGCAAAAAAAAAAAAGGCATGTTGCTGTTGTAAACTATAAATGCAAATTGTTGTAACAGTCATGCACTGTAATTAAGCTGAGATGGTTTTAAACAGCAAACATGGATCAGTTATAAATCTCAAATAGAGTTCTGATATTTTACATGATTTGACGTAAACAATATGTTCACAACTTTGTTCCTTGGTTTATAGAATGCAGGGAATCAGCTGAAGAACTTACAAAACGCTCTGAAAAGTCCGTTCAGCAATGCTGGTGTGTTGGCTGGGGAGATCACCAAACGTGCCAAAAGGTGACTCATGTTTTCGAAAGCTGTCTGTCTTGTTATCTTGGGTGGTTTACAGTAAAGACTACAGTGGAAAATGAATGACCACAATTCATCTCTCTCTCTCTTTTTTGACCATGCAGGAAGGCTGGCATGGGTACAGGCCTCACACTGCAGGGAAGTGTCCATCCAGAACTGGCTCACAGTGGCACTCTGGTAAGACATGATGGAAATACTTCTTTGGATAAAGTTCTGATAGACCTACAACTTGTTCAATACTGACAAGCTGCCCTTTATCCAGCATCCCACAGGATACAAGTGCAAAAATAAAATAGTTCTTCATTAGTAATGGATACTGTTAAATTCTTGTCTCCTCCTTTTCCCAGGCGGTTAAAGCCATCGAGCAGTTTGGAGAAGTTATTGAAGAGCTGCTTCTGAAGCATGGCAAGAGGATCATTGGTGAGATCCAAATCGTGTTTCTTTAGTCTACTCAGCTGGCATATTATTAAACAAATATGAAATGGCTGGTGTATAGAAAAAGCTTTAGTAAGGAGATTGAAATGATTACAGTGCCCGGTAAGTATATGAGAAAACATAGGCTTCTGAGATTATGGTGACTTTCTGTAAATTTTTTTTGGAAGTGATGTTTGTCTATCTTTCAGCATCAGAAAGCAGGTACTTTCTCTGCTGAATGTAGTTAATTAATATCCTGCTTGTTCAGTTTTGTGGTAATGTGCATGACTGACTTCCTCTCTGTTCTTAGGCAAATATAGTAGAAGAAAAAAAAAAAACCTACTGTTTTCACTCTTTCATCTGAGAGATGCGTGTGTGATTATGGTGTTTCATTTTAGCATAATCAGCATGTGCTTTCCCAATCATTTTCAGAGGCCTTCTGGGCTTCCTTTTCTTATACACTTCAGTTAGTTGTACTGAAACCTATTTCTGTGTATTTACAGATGAGCAGTTTGTGCTGAAAAGAGTTGCAGACTGTGCTATTGACTTGTACGCTATGGTTGTGGTGCTTTCCAGGTAACACTCCAAATGTTTTTCTCCCTTACTCACTCGTTCTCTTTATTAGTTTTACATATACTGTGGCACAAAGTGTGTGAAATATTTGTGCTCTGCTCATCCTCCAGAGCCTCCAGATCTTTGAGTCAAGGTCACTCATCTGCCCAGCATGAGAAGATGCTTTGTGAAACCTGGTGCACTGAGGTGAGTTGTGCCCAATTTCATGTACCATATAAGTTTTGCCCCCCCCCCCTTCTTTGTGTTTTTATTTTTCTTCGACCACCCCTTACCCCCAGCCCCCAACCACCACCACTATTAGCCAAGTATGTAGTATAAAAACAGTCCTTCCTTATATAACTAGCGTAACTTGTATATCTCTATCCAGCTTTTGTAACTACAGATCTGGATTTGTTCACTTTGAGCTTCCACATCCCCATTTATATTGAGGTTGCCTTTTCTAACTCTTTGGCCATTTCCTTGTTTAGGCTCATGAGAGAATCATGCAGGACATCAAGTTCTTGAGGTCAGGTACATCCAAGCAGATCTTCAAGAACCTGCGTGCCATTTCTGCAGCTGTGGTAGAGAATGGAGGAGTGGTCTCTCCTCATCCTCTGGGCTTTTAAAAATCCTTTCTCTTACTGACATCAGCCAGTCATAATCTCCTCTTCTCTTAGACATTGATAAGCATTCAGATTTCATATGACTTTCTACATGGCTCAGTGGTGCCAAGCTGGGCAAGTAGAAGGCTGTGTTATACCACGGTAAGACTTAGTAATACCATTCTGTGAAGTTAATATCAAATCATCTGAATCTGTAAAGAAGGTGTGAAGTAAGTTTTACACAGGAATTGTTTCGGGGTCTCTAACTGGTGGGTATAGTGCATAGATGTATTGAAAACAAACACAAACTTAGACCCACATCTGGCCTCTTTACACTGAGGTTAATTTGACATTGTATCAAAGGGATTTTAACTGAAAAACAGTGTCACTGGCTGTCTAGCTAATTTTGGCCCGGCTCAGCATTTGTTTCTTTTTCCATCATCAATACACACTGTACATAAGGCTTTATATATTTTTCTATCAATTGTCAAACTGCCTTAGTGAATTTCACTTTTTAAGGCCTTCTGTTATTTGGATATTATATTGCCCTTGAAGCGTTCTTGCAGTCTAATGGCTAGAAAAATCAGCAGGATGTCATTCGGATGTTTTTTTTGGTATGCATTCTGTCACAAATATCTTGAATTGCTGTACTTTGAGGTACGGAAATGTAGCTGTGTATAACTGTAATAGTATCATTTTATTTAATATTTTGGTGTTTCAGCCCCACTATTCTGTGCATGCTGTTCCCGTTTGTACACAATGATTGCAGATGTGCGTATGTATGAAATCAGTTGTGTAAATCCTGTCTGGTTGTCTATATACAACAAATTTGCAGAACTTGAGCAATATATTTATTACAAAATAATGTGATAAGGTTTATAAACACTTGCATACAACAGATTATTGACTGAAGTTCACAGTGCAGTTGCAGTAAATTTTAAGGCATTGTTTGACTTAGGAAGTGTCAAGAGCTCTCAGTAGGATGTCTTTAACTATGTACAAGTGACCTGTGGTTAAAAATAAATAAATTTGAAAACATTAAATAAGCAAGAAAATAAAGGAACAGTGCAATTAATGAGCAGTATTTCAATTAACATTAAAGAGTAACATCAAAATACTGTGTCTGTTTATTGCCGGTTTGACCCCTTTTGAAATCTCACAGCTTTCTGACCTGGGATTACTGACCTGACAGCATTTTTAAACGAGTCAAGTTTCTTTAGTGGTCTACTACTCATCTTTCCTAAATGAAATCTCTACAATGAACTTAGTGCACTGATGAAATTTTAGCTACATCTGTGATTGTCTGAGACAGACAAGTTAGGCAGGCTGGTAAAATTCTCTCTCTATATTTTTTAAATAGAAAATTCTTTAAATACATTTTTATATATTTATATATGAAATTAATTTTGCTTATGAGTAGTCATGGCTTTTTTTCCCCCCTGCAGTAATTCTTGGTCTTGGTGATCTTGTATACTGCTGTATATATGCTGCTTAAAATAGGTATTTGATTTCCATTTTATGTGGGTATTTTTAGGAACTATTATGTAACTATTATGTGGAAGGAGTACATAGCTACAAGGGTGAGGAATGTGAGTGAAAAGCTGACTGGTCGTTTAAGGGGTTAAGTAGAGGGAAAACGTGAATTCTAAACTGACTGAGTGCTCCATGAAATCGACCCTAAATACTTGGATAATCCTGTAAAACACACTCGTGCCTTATTGCCTGTAATATACATATAATTGTTAACTCTAAAGAATGCAGCTTCAACACTCCGAAAGTATCCACACCGTCAAAGCTTCGTTTCAACAGTGTTTTTACTGCACATACTGTAGCTGCCACTTCAGTTGTAAGTCTGTTCTTTGGTCTCCTGACCGTTTCACAGTTGAGCTCCTATATAAAAATGTGTGCTTGTCGTGTAAATCCAGTCTGTAGCTATATAAAATCCATATCCCTGGTCTCCCTGCGTACTTGTCCCTGTTGGTCAAACAGTCGTCTGTGATATTTCTCTGGATAAAAGAGTCTCTGATGTCATTCTCCTTTCCCTGTAACAAATGCAGAAATGTTTTTGTAGGGTTATTTTGGATGCCGATTATCTTTTTCTTGTCAGTATTATGACTAGTACTGATTACAAATACATTAAATACATGCTTAATTCTTTGTTTAGGAAAAAAGAAGTTATTTGGGTAGCAGGTCCTTCTGTATAAAACCCTCCACAACCATCCTATTGCTAACCCTTGTTTTAAAGTCATATCAGATGTGGCTCTGTGGTTGTGTAATGGTGGTAGCAGGGTATAAAGTGAGAAAATGATGTAGACAACATGGCAGATTTCTTCTTAAGTAGGTGTATATATATAAACTTCACTTCCTGTTTATATGTTGTATGCCTTTTGTTTAGTCATTAGCCACAGTAAATGGATCTGGTTCGAAATCTGTAAATCATGAGCCAGTTTTCTTGACCATTCAGTAGTACATTTTCATGTTAAATTCACTGTTTGCGTTGCATTGCAAGTCCTCTGAATTTTTTGTTATTATTATTTTTTTTGTTATTTATTTATTTTAATTTTTTAGTTCCTTACTTTTAGTTTCATTTGGTCACCTAGTTGAAAATGAAATGTCGGGCTAATATTCATAATTGAGTAAATCAGCACAATTAATGACCTTTTATCCGAGATGATGAATTGCCAATCATTAATAAACAGGCTTCTTTACTGGGCGTCACTTTTATAATGGAAACCTGTTTGACTTAGCACCAAAAGTAAAGTATTTAAGGGTTAATAACGGTTTATAGAGGTACTTTGGCGTTTATCAGCTACAACATGTGCTGTATTGAATAACACAAGTTTTATTACAAATAAAAAGATTAACTTTTCATCTTGAAATGTTGATCCGCCCTTGTCCTTTTATTGTCATGCAAAAATGCCACATGTACCTTTGTAACAATCAATTTTCTTGAATTATTTTTTTTTATTTATTTTTTACATGAAGATAGAAGATGTGAGCCATACCGTTGGCGGGGTTGACGTCCAGGGTGAGTGACAGCGACCGTCCACTCCAGCAAGCTCTTCAGTCTGCAGGCTAAATAAGGGAAGCGGAGCTTGAGTTGCTCCAGCAGCTCCTCTTTGCGCAGTCCGTACACTATAGGCGCGATACACTGAGCCAGGCTGAAGAAAACAAACATAATTACAGCAAAATGTTCCTTGGTGCCTGGCAAAATCATCGTATTTCGGTTCAGAACCTGCAGCATGAAATTAATAAAGTTTGGCAGTATGTACACTGCAAGCTGCACGCCGTGAAAGGCGATGGTCCTGCAGCCAGCCCGGTTCCTCCTGTTCAGCACACCCAGGCGGCGCCCCACGCACAAAATCCGCACGTAACTGTACAGAATCAGTATGGTGCAAACAGAAATCAGCAAAATCTTATGTGTTGCTCCTTGTCTTAGCTTTTCTCGGCCACATCGCCCATCCATTTCACCTTCCAGTGTATGAAAAAGGCTAAGAGGGATGATGGACGCAAGGGCCCATGTGATCACCCCAAGCAGCCAGGGCCAGTATTTGAAACGGATGCTGCTGTACTGGAGCGGGAAACAGATGGCCACATAGCGGTCCAGAGCCATGACCGTGATGGTGAGAAGTATGTTGGACGCGGACGTTGCCAGCACAGTAATGAGGGCTTTGCATGCGGACGCCAGCACAAACGCGTTCAAGTATATTTGCAGGTAGAAGATGAAGTTCACGGCGAAGTAGGTAGTAGCCGAGAGCAGCAGGTGGAAGACGAGCACGAAGCGTGCATGGCTGCGCAGGCGCTGCTCTCGCAGTATGGTCCAGTTAATAACGAGATTAAAGAAGAACAAAATCACGAAGGTCGCCGCCGACGTACAGACGCGGACGTAGGTGTAATCGGGCGGAACACTTGTTTCGTTTGCTGACTGGTTAGCCATCTGAATCCGGGCGAAAAAGTTACCTACACATCGGTCCTTAAGTGATCATGGTGCGCTAGGAGTGACTTCGCTCTTCGCGCTTTGCTTCTTCATCTGGGTCCATTTGTTTCCTTTCGCCTTTAGTCGTCTTTTCCTGTCTAGACCAACTTGTTTATATATATATATATATATATATATATATATATATATATATATATATATATATATATATATATATATATATATATATATATATCTGTATTGCTTAATAAGGAAGCGCTCAGATATAAACCGCTCTTCTTCCTTTATCGACTGTGTGAGGGTGCGCGCGTTTGACAGTTTCTGCGTGTGTGTGTGAGAGAGAGAGAGAGAGAGAGAGAGAGAAAGAGAGGGCAGGACGTCAGTGCGTCATTTTGCGTTGTACTCCAAACACCACTCTTCTACAGCGAAAGTACAAATTTTTGTGATATAAGTAAATTAGTAAAAATAAAATTCGATCACAAAAATAAGTATTATCATACAGTAAATGTATGTGTGGGTGAGATGACACTGCTCATGGTACCTGACCCAACTCTCTTAAGTGGGCTCCTTAAGGGTTCTTAAACACACACACACACACACACACATAAAATGGATTAAGTCTGTAATCAAAGTATATGAGTATTGTTGCTCTAGGTGAACCATTAAAGATCATATGTTAATCTGAGAGGATTTTCAGAAATGTAACCTTTCTAAAAAATTACTGCATTATTGAGTCAGTAAGGCATTTTAGATCTCCAAACGCCACTTTCATTCTTATATATTTTCATTGTTTATTTTTCCATCCTAACAACAACACCAACAAATAAATGTTTCAGAGAAATGTTAATATGTCAATAAAGTAAGTGACGTTACATAATACACCACTTGTCAGACAAAAGACATAATGAGGCTGTCAGGTTTTACCTGTTAATAAACAGAAGGAAGTGTGACACTCAAAGTACTGCTGCTGAAAAAAAAACCTGCTACTGATTCTCAAAGATGATTAGAAAAACAGCCATTTTCCTGAATAATATATATATATATATATATATATATATATATATATATATATATATATATATATATATATATATATATATATATATATATATATATTTTTTTTTTTTTTTTTTACAAAATATAGCCTTTCAGAACTTTATTGTTTACTACTATTTATAGTAATACCATTATTTTCTAAAGGCATGTTTGCTTTATAGCATTTTTTGTGCACATGCACAGTTTGTGTATATGAAAAGAAACAGATTTTCACCTGTACACTGTCAGAAAAAAGGTACCGCGGGGGTATTATTTTGTTCCTAGGGGAACAAAAAATATAACAGTACCTTTAAAGGTACACAATAGGTCCTTAGGGTACAATTATGTTCCCAAAACGAGTTATATGGGTATGACTAGAGGTACAAAAATGTACCCTTCAGGGTACCACCCCAGCGATGGTCACTTGTACCTTAAAAGGTACAGTTTTGTACCTTTCTTTCTGAGAGTGTACTTATGTTACTACATGTGAGATGTAATGAATATCTAATCACAGATTTACCACAATAACATGGTCATATTTGCAAGATACTTATTAATTATTAGTATTGTTCAAGTGCTAGAAAACAGTTTAATTGTCACCAGATTGCATAACTGACAAACCAGAAGGTATTCTGGATGAACATGTTTAAATATTTTGTAAGTATTTTAGCCAGATTCAGCACACAAGAACAATGGAAAGTTATTAAATAGTGAAAACACTGAGGACATAGTTATCCTTACTAGCCTCACTTTCATTTTCTTTAATAATACAGCTCTGGAAAAAATGAAGAGCCCAATCACATTTCTTAAATCAGCATGTCTGCACGTATGGCAGCCGTTCCATTCCAGTGTCTGTTACTTTCCAACACAGGCACACTTGATTCTGCTTAATGAAGTACTGATAAGGTGATCACCTGAACCAAATCTTATTTCAAGAGGAAAATATGAAAAACTCTGCTGTCATTACTATCCTCTTCCAATAGGACCAGCTGGTTGGCAAAAACAGTGCTAATAGTACCTCAAAAGTAACTGGAGTCAAATAATAACTATTGAATATTGACCACTATTGCCAAAAGATTTGAAAAGAAAAAATTCCAGAGGGTCAAGGTCTGGAGATTGGGCTGGCCATGACAGAGTCTTGATGTGGTAGTCCACACCTTGATTGACCTGGCTGTGCAGCATAGAGCATTGTCCTGCAGGACAAAAGAATCCCCAGAGTTGGGAAACATTCTCAGAGCAAAAGGATGTTGATGGAAGTTTCCTTCCAGGACAACCTTGTACATAACTTGATTCATTACAAAGACTTCATAACAAGCCTTGCTGAAGCACCCCCAGATCATCACAGATCCTCCACTAAATTTCACAGTGGGTGCAAGACACTGTAGCTTGTATGTCTCTCAAGGTCTCTGTCTGACCATTAGATGACCAGGTGAAAACTGGACTCACCAGAGGAGATGACCTTATTCCTGTCCTCTACAGTCCAATCCTTATGGTCTTTTGCAAACCTTAACCTAACTCTTCTTTGCTTCTCATTGATGAAGTGCTTTTTTCTAGCTTAGCCTTGCCTCTACCATGGCTTGTGTTCGCTGTGCACTTTACCCCAGCTGCCGTTTGCCGTTCTCTTTGTAGGTTACTTGATGTCACCTTACAGTCGGCATTCAAATAAGCTAGCAGTTTTCGGGGATAGTGGAGAGTTGTTTTCACCTTCTGCTGGTCTGTAGTTTTGTTGTCTTCATTGCCTGTAGCTTGAACTTGTTCTTATCAAACAATGTCTTTGAAATTTTCAGGATGGAAGCAACTTGACGCTCACTGTATCCCTTTGCCAGTAAAGCCAGAATTGAACATTTATTTTCCTCACTCAAAACTTTTATTTCCATCTCTTTTGGCATGGTCAATAGTTATTATTTGACTTCAAGCTACGTTGGAGGTACTACTAGCACTGTTTTGCCATCCAGCTAGTCCTATTGGAAGAGGACAGTGATGAGAGCAATGTTTTATATACATATTTTTACAGTGAGGGAAAAAATTATTTGATCCCCTGCTGATTTTGTATGTTTTCCCACTGACAAAGAAATGATCAGTCTGTAATTTTAATGGTAGGTGTATTTGGACAGTGAGAGGCAGAATAACAACAAAAAAATCCAGAAAAATGCATTTCAGAAAAGTTCTACATTGATTTGCATTTTAATGAGTGAAATAAGTATTTGATCCCCTATCAATCAGAAAGATTTCTGTCTCCCAGGTGTCTTTTATACAGGTAAGGAGCTGAGATTACAGTAGGATCTCAGCTCATTAACTGTATGAAAGACACCTGTCCACAGAAGGAAGCAATCAATCAGATTCCAAACTCTCCATCATGGCCAAGACCAAAGATCTGTCCATGGATGTCAGGGACAAGATTGTAGACCTACACAAGGCTGGAATGAGCTACAAGACCATCGCCAAGCAGCTTGGTGAAAAGGTGACAACAGTTGGTGCGATTATTCCCAAATGGAAGAAACACAAAAGGACTGTCAATCTTCCTCGGTCTGGGGCTCCATGCAAGATCTCACCTCATGGAGTTTCAATGATCATGAGAACGGCGAGGAATCAGCCCAGAATTACACTGGAGGATTTTGTCAATGATCTCAAGGCAGCTGGGACCATAGTCACCAAGATAACAATTGGTAACACACTACGCCGTGAAAGACTGAAATCCAGTAGTGCCCGCAAGGTCCCCCTGCTAAAGAAAGCACGTGTACAGGCTCATCTGAAGTTTGCCAGTGAACATCTGAATGATTCAGAGTTCATGTGGTCAAATGAGACCAAAATCCAGCTCTTTGGCATCAACTCAACTTGCCGTGTTTGGAGGAGGAGGAATGCTGTCTATGACTCCAAGAAGACCATCCCCACCGTCAAACATAGAGGTGGAAACATTATGCTTTGGGGGTGTTTTTCTGCTAAGGGGACAGGACAACCGTACCACATCAAAGGGACGATGGACGGAGCCATGTACCGTAAAATCTTGGGTGAGAACCTCCTTCCCTCAGCAAGGGCACTGAAAATGGGTCGTGGATGCAAAGAGGAGTGGGCCCAAATTCCTTGAGATGTGAGATGTGTGCAAACCTGGTGGCCAACTATAAGAAATGTCTGACATCTGTGATTGCCAACAAGGGTCTGCCACCAAGTACTAAGTCATGTTTTGCAAAGGGGTCAAATACTTATTTCACTCAATAAAATGCAAATCAATGTATAACTTTTTTGAAATGTGTTTTTCTGGATTTTTTTGTTGTTATTCTGTCTCTCACTGTTCAGATAAACCTACCATTAAAATTACAGACTGATCATTTCTTTGTCAGTGGGCAAACGTACAAAATCAGCAGGGGATCAAATAATTTTTTCCCTCACTGTATTTTTCCTCTTTAAATAAGATTTGGTTCAGGTGATCACCTAATCTCTGCTTCATTAAGCAGAATTAAACAGACACTGGAATGGAACCACACATGTAGAGATGCTGATTTATGAAAAATATGGAGTGGACTCTTTAATTATAATAATAATAATAATAATAATAATAATAATAATAATAATAATAATAATAATAATAATAATAATAATCTCTCTCTCTCTCTCTCACACACACACACACACACACACGCACGCACGCACAAACCAACCAACCAAAACAAAAACAAAACAACCTAAAAAAAATACCCTGCATTTATGATACAACTGCGCCATCTACTGGCCATGTGCATGTTACTCGCTGCACTTTGTATTATCTCCTAATTGTTCCAATTGTTTTTTTCTTCGAGCATATCACTTACTCTTGTCCACTAATTGCCACTAAGACGGAATCCAACTCCAAGTATGAAGAAGACATGCATATTTTGAAAAGTCAAAGCAGAACAATAATAATATATGAAAATATAAAACAAACAAATAAAAAAAAAAATCCACCGCAAGGCACAATTATACACTACCACACACCCATTACCACACTCTAATTTCTAGATGTCAGTCAGCCTGGAGACTGGGGAGATTATGGAAAGCATGTCAGTACTAACCACCAATCCACCATGTCCTACAACAACAACATCAACAAGAACAGCAGCAGCAGCAGCAGCAGCAGCAACCACGATGGCTTTAGTGGTTAGCACATTTGCCTCCTACACCCGGGGTTCTGACTTCAATTTCCGCCTCAGCCCGTGTAGAGTTTGCATGTTCTCCATGGGACGCTTCTGAGGCTGACTCCAGGCAGGTGCTCAAGTTCCCCCCCAGTCCACAGACATGCACTGTGCGCTCTCTGACACTCTCAGCTCCCTGCCTTGTGCCCCAACTACCCTGAGATCAGTCTCCAGACTCGCTTGGAGACAGTGCAGGATAAACTGTACAGAAAATGCATAGAAGAATAAAATCATACAAACATAACAGCATGCAAAGTCTCATCACACGTGTTTTGCATTTTATTCTAAGGGTTGTGACACGTTTCTGTCTGCCTGTGATATCTTTTGAATCCAACAAATAATAATAATAATACGTTTATTCTAATGTTTTTGGAAAGCTTTCTCCATCGGTATGCATGGCGTCTCTTTTTTTTTTTGGTCTCTTTTTGACTCAAAGGGTTAAGCAAAAGTCTTCTCCCCCACTTTCCTGTTTGAGCAGAAACGAAACCTAATAGAAACATTAACCAAAAAGCCACCTGAAAAAACAAAAACACACACACACACATTTCATATCTTGCACATTTAGAAACTCCAAGCTGTTGAACACTTTCTGTGGTAGGTTTACGTTGGAAAAAGAGCAGTCCACTTCTATAGCTGCATGTGAAATGAACTCTGATGAGAATGGGGAAAGCAGTGAAGAGGTGTTTTATTATTTGCGTCCCAGGTGACTTGTGGTGGTGTGATGTGTTTAATTCTAAAGCGGATCATCTCCCTGCACATACATATTGTAAGAGAACATACATTATTAGATATAAGCTTCACTCCGCTCACACTAGACGTGTTTATTACCTAGAAACTGGGCGCATCCGACAGGGTGAGAGTTCTGACGTATTGTATGTGGGAGGATTTCGCCACCGAGCCACATTTTTTTTTTCGCAGAATAGAGATTACCCCAAGACACAAAAATCAACTTTCGTTTCTGGGATCTGCATAACTGAAGCTCACAAACAACTACAGGAAGGTAAGAGCCTTTAAACGCTTTCTTTTTTTAATTAATCTGTTAATTTCATCGTATATGAACAACTCAGACGTTTTACTAGTACATAGTAATTTATTAGAATTTATTGCACTACATCGCAAAGAGCCAACTTTTTCTCAAGTATTTTAACTTCATGCTTTTTTTTGGTGGGGGGGATAGGCTACAATTTCTTTATGAATAATAACACTTATATAACACTTTTGTTTGTTTTTCGGTCTAATGAACAAATAAAAAACTCAGTATTTGAGCGCGTGGTCCAACAACAGTAAATTCCAGTTAAAATGGAGGCGCTAGTCTGATTAGGCTGTGAGGATATTATTGTAGTTAGATAGTAGGATTGCATATATTTTAGAAATATAGTATTTTTGTGTAGCACATTCCAGGCCACCCAAAAATTCATCATTCTACCCCTATTTAACACACCTGTTTGTTTGTTTGTTTGTTTGTTTGTTTGTTTGTTTGTTTGTTTTGCAATAGTTTGAGCAGTCATTGAAAAAACACATATTTTCTTCACTTTTGAATTTACAAAAGTAACATTTCAAACATACAAATATAATCATGGCATAAGCAAAAGTTTAGAAAACCTTCCACTTTCACCAAAGACTAATTGATTATTAGGACTCAGTTATTAGTTGCTCAGGTCAAGAGTGGTCATTTCCAGGAAGCAGCGCAAAACAAAGTTTCCTTTCCTTGCAAAACGACATGTGCAACATCGCCATGCTTTCATCCTTAAACCATGTGTTTTTAATTGCTTTTTAAAGCAAACTACTGTACATCTATCTTGGCTGCAGTCTAGACTTTGGTATTTCTTAAAAGACAAAGTCCATAAGCACATGCTGCTGTAGTAAAACAGCGTGTAAAAAAAGGTTATTATATTTGCATACGTTGCCAATCAACTATCTCTGGGTCAGTATGGAAATATGCAGGCAGTTTCCTCATTGCTTTTCCATGACCTTGTAAGCTACGTTGACTGGTTTTAATTACATCTTAGATAATCTTTATTGTTAATTTTCCACTTGATAACTGGTTATTGTCGTTATCTGCCTTGGGAATGATAACACCTCCAAAATTTCTAGCAAAGATTCTGCTCAGATTTTAGTCAGTACTAAACTTTCACTGTTTCTTATTTCAGTCATGGCAGTCCAGCAGCAGGTTACCACAGTGGTGTCGCACACTGCATACAGTTCTGGGACCTGGACCACAGGGATCTGTGACTGTTGCTCTGATATGAGCACTTGTAAGTCATTTTACTGTGAACATGTCTACTTTTGCAGGTTTAATCTTTTATGTGGATTGATATTGAAGATGGAAATACATCTTCAATATCAATGTATAAGTTTTTGTTTTTTTTTAACCTAAAATGAACCTTTTGTGGTGCCTTCTGTAATTTTTCCACCATTTTGTTTTAAACCAAAATAAAATTCCCCTCTTATATCACTAATTGTATGGGCTAACTGAGAGTATATGGGATTTACTTTTTGCAAGAGACTCTCTTCGTCTAAGAGTTTATGCCCAACAATAAAATTTGGTCTGGTCACAAACAAACAGTGATCATATTAGTACAAGAGTCAGTTGGGATGGGCATCAGGTTGTACTGTACATCAAGATTTCATAAACACACAATTTTCTATTTCAGCTTCTAAGCTTACTTTGCTGAGCCAAGCCCAGTACATATGCTAGCACGTAGATTTCTTTATCATACGACGACTATGAAAACAGGAGTGTGTAGGCTACCATGTGCTTCCTGTATAACAGGAGAAATCAGCTTACCACATCCTTTTTAAGTTGGGGTCTCAAGTCCCACACCTGTGGCATTTTCAAACTCAAATAAGGAAGAACAAGTTTCTATTGTGCCACTTGAAACAGGTAAACCATGTAGCTATGATTTCTAGAAAAATCTCCATATAACACTCCATAACTAAACTCCATAACTAAAATTTGTACTGTAGTTGAAGTCTTGAGAAAATAGTACACTGGTAAGCAAGGGCAAGGGTGAAAACAGGATACAGTTTTATAGTGCTGCTGTGCAACAGGACCCACCCCTTTCCAAGAAATCTCAGAGAAGAAGGGCCTCTATCATTCGTTGAACTGAGCTTTTTATGAACATCTTTCTAAACCATAGATTTAGCTATAGAAACTGACTCCTTAAAATGTAACAAAAACATTCACTGGCTACTTACTTCTGTTTTTCTCAGCTAAGTATAATTTTATCCTTCTTTTATCATTCCTGCATCAGCTGACCTTGGTTAGCTGCACCCTCTGTACTGACCATGGCACCAAAAGTTTACATTTTCTCGCTAAATCAGTTATACAACAAATATTTCCATTACAATTCCCTCCTTTTGTTCTTGGCATGACACTACAAAATTGAAATGTTTAATTGTATAATTAATTAACTAAAAAATAATGAAATAATAATAGAAAATAATAATAATAATAATAATAATAAATTAATAAAGTAAAACAATTAATTATGTATACATACATGTGATTGATTCTAATTCAAAATGACAAAATAGTAGGCCACGTAAATCACAGAGCGGAGTCAGCGCATGCTAAGCGCACAGTGCCCAGAATATGCAAACTTTCTGCAGAGTCAATAGCTACAGACCTCCAAACTCTACAGTGGATAGAGAGCTTCATGGAATGGGTTTTCATGGCCGAGCAGCTGCATCCAAGCCTTACATCACCAAGTTCAATGCAATGCATTGGATGCAGTGGTGTAAAGCACGCTACTCTAGACTCTAGAGAAGTGGATTGACGAATCACGCTTCTCTGTCTGGAAATCCAATGGACGAGTCTGAATTTGGCAGTTGCCAGGAGAACGGTACTTGCCTGACTACATGCAGAGGTGGACAGTAAAGAAGTACATTTACTTGAGTACTGTACTTAAGTACACTTTTTGAGTATCTGTACTTTACTTGAGTATTATTTTTTCTGGATACTTTTTACTTTAACTTCACTACATTTTAAAGACAAATGCTCTACTTTTACTCCACTACATTTCTGTCAAGGTCATTGAGTAGAAAGTAGTTACATTAATCATAGGATGAGTTTTTTTCACTCTTTAGCGTCACGTGTTGTAAAGTTCAGTTTTCCATAATTTTTTTAACTCAATTGCTCAACTGATCAATTGCTGACAAAATGGATGAATATATGCTTTGTATATTATACACCACCAACGCATTGGTAATGATGTTAGTTAACACACAAAAACGTATGCTGTGTCCAAATTCTTATACTATGTGTCCTAAATAGTATTCAAAAATAGAATTAGTATGCCCCAAATCGCAGTATACTGAAAAGAGTGTTCCAAAAATTCCTGGATGGTCTACTACTTCCGGTAGAAATAGTAGTCGAAAGTGCAGAACAATGCACACTCTAACGGGTAATATTGCCCACAACGCATTGTACACAGGAGGAAGGAGCCTGGACAATGGTGTAAATGCATATTAAAACGGTGTAAATGAATTGTGGAAATATATATAACTCTTTGTTAAAGCAGTGTTGCTGTTGGGTGGTTGTACAGCTACAGTTGTGTAGCTGGGTTTTAAAGCAGGTTAGATTTTTTTTTTCTGACCAGTCTTCATTTACAGACCATTTGATTGAAATGTTCATGAGTGGATACACATAGATGTGTACAGGTACATCTCAAAATTTAGAATATCATGAAAAAGGTCAATATTTTTTGTCGCTCAGTTCAGAAAGTGAAACCCATATATTATATAGATTCATTACACATAGAGTGAAATATTTCAAGCCTTTATTTCTTGAAGTTGTGATGATTATGGCTTACAGATAAGGAAAACTCCAAAATTCTGTGTCTCAGAGAATTAGTATATTGTGAAAATGTTCAATACTGGAAAGTCATGGTGTCACACCCTAATCAGCTAATTACCTCAAAACACCTGCAAAGGTTTCCTGAGCTTTTAAATGGTCTCTCAGTCTGGGTCAGTAGGCTACACAATCATGTGGAAGACTGCTGACTTGACAGTTGTCCAGAAGACAGTCATTGACACCCTCCACAAGGAGGGTAAGCCACAAAAGGTAATTGCTAAAGAAGCTGGTTGTTCACAGAGTGCTGTAGGCACATAGAAAGTTGAGTGGAAGGAAAAAGTGTGGTAGGAGAAGGTGCACCAGCAAAAGGGAAAACCGCAGCCTTGAGAGGATTGTCAGGCAAAATCCATTCAAGAATTTGGGGGAGCTTCAGACGAATCCTAGACATGGCCTACAAATGTCGCATTCCTCGTGTCAAGCCACTCCTGAACCAGAGACAACGTCAGAAGCATCTTACCTGGGCTGTGGAGAAAAAGAACTGGACTGTTGCTCAGTGGTCCAAAGTCCTCTTTTCAGATGAAAGTAAGTTTTGCATTTCATTTGGAAATCAAGGTCCCAGAGTCTGGAGTAAGAGTGGAGAGGCACAGAATCCATGTTGCTTGAAGTCCAGTGTGAAGTGTCCACAGTCAGTGATTTGGGCTGCCATGTCATCTGCTGGTGTTGGTCCACTGTGTTTTCTGAAGTCCACAGTCAACGTAGCCATCTACCAGGAAATCTTAGAGCACTTCATGCTTCCTTCTGCTGACAAGCTTTATGGAGATGCTGATTTCATTTTCCAGCAGGACTTGGCACCTGCCCACACTGCTAAAGGTACCATAAGCTGGTTCAATGACCATGGTGTTACTGTGCTTGATTGGCCAGCAAACTTGCCTGACCTGAACCCCATAGAGAATCTATGGGGTATTGTCAAGAGGAAGATGAGAGACACCAGACCCAACAATGCAGATGACCTGAAGGCCGCTATCAAAGCAACCTGGGCTTCCATTACACCTGAGCAGTGCCACAGGCTGATTGCCTCCATGCCACGCCGCATTGATGCAAAAGGAGGCCCAACCAAGTATTGAGTGCATAGAAACGAACATACTTTTAGAAGTCTGACATTTCTCTTTGAAATATCTTTTTTTATTGATCTTATGTAATATTCTAATTTTCTGAGACACAGAATTTTGGGTTTTCCTTATCTGTAAGCCATAATCATCACAATTTCAAGAAATAAAGGCTTGAAATATTTCACTCTATGTGATGAATCTATATAATATATGGGTTTCACTTTCTGAACTGAGTGATAAAAAATATTGATCTTTTTCATGATAGTCTAATTTTTTGAGATGTACCTGTACTTTTTTGTTGGGGGTGGTAGGAGTGTTAAATTAAAAATGAAAATGATTATACCTGTCATTTTTGTCAATTCAGTTGTTTAATTTCTATAGGTTTTGTAACATTCTAAAAGCTCTTAATTCCACAGATACTACAAACTGGTCAGTATATTAATCAGTATATAAACTGGTCACTAGGTTGCTACAAAAGGTACTGTAAGTACCTTGTTTTATGATTGTTGCATACAACAATGCAACAATAATAAAACAATGCGTTGACATTTACTTTTGATACTTAAGTACTTTTAAAAACAAGTACTTCTGTACTTTTACTTAAGTAAAAATCTGTCTTTACAACTTTTACTTGTAATGGAGTAATGTTTGACCAGTAGTATTTGTACTTTCACTCAAGTAAGGAAGTTGTGTACTTCGTCCACCTCTGACTACATGGTGCCAAGTAAAGTTTGGTGAAGGGGGGATTATGGTGTGGGGTTGTTTTTCAGGGGTTGGGCTTGGCCCCTTTAGTTCTAGTGAAAGGAACAATTAATGCTTCAGCATACCAAGACATTTTGGACAAATTTTGTGGGAACAGTTTGGGGATGACCCCTTCCTGTTCCAACATGACAACCCAATAGAACACCTGTGGAGTGAATTAGAGTTGAGACTGCAAGCCAGGACTTCTCATCCAGCATCAGTGCCTGACCTCACAAAAGCACTTCTAGTGCAATGGTCAAAAATTCCCATAAAGAGTTATAGCTGCAAAATGTGGGCCAACTCCATATTAAAGCCTATAGATTAATAATGGGATTCATTGAAGTTCATGTGCATGTAAAGGCAGAAATCCCAAAACTTTTAATATGTTATACATTTAATTGCAATAAGAGCATTTTGACACGTGATTATTTATTCAAATGGAGGTCTCAGGTGGATTGCCACTTCCTCTCTTGGATGGCGGTAAATTCTCTTGAACAGGGTGGATATTTGACCCATCATCACAGGCTTCATGGCCCTTTCTTTCGGTCCAGACACTTTACGTGCCGTAGAGAATCAGCTGGAGATTACTAGCACGTCACCCTTGCCCTTAGTTGTTTAGATCGTTGTTTGTTGTTTTGTCAAGCTCTAGGACTCGCTTACATTGGCTAATGTGAATTCACATCACTCTCTCTGCAGCCTTCACTGAAGTTTGTGTGGTCAGGAGTACCTGGAATGGTCAAAGCCACTGCCTGGCTTTTCAGCTCCACCCCCTTTGAGAACATACCTACAATCACTAAGCAATATTTTTTCTTTTCAATTGGTGTTAACTCTTTTAGAGTTATTGTCTTTTAGAGTTATTGTCTTTTCATAAATCTTTTCAAGATTTATTGTCATTTCAAACGTATATAGCTGACGCAGTACATAGTGAGATGAAACAATGTTTCTCTAGGACCATGGTGCTATATAAAACAACACAGAGCTAAGGACTTTAAGTAAGTTGTCCTAGTCACATTAAGTGCATCATGTGCAACCTAGTGCAAACAGTGCAAGAACAAAGACAGTGCAAACAGACAATACAAAACATGGCAGATACACAAAAGTGCAGTCTGGATTCTGCAATGGTCTCTCCTGCAAATCAGGTCTAGGGGTTGCAATTTTCATATACAACTGCTACACAATTGTGCTCTTCTCCATCAGTTTCTGTGGGAAGAAAGATTGCAGGATTTAGTACAGAACAGCATTTCCCTTTGACATTCAGCATTTCAACTCAAGTCCTCATTGTATATCGTATATCTGCATTGTATATCAACAATGCTGCTGTCATGTGAGCTGGTTTCTGTTCAAGGAGAAGTGGTATTACATGTGGATCTAAAGAGTAAAGGATTGCTGGTTTTTCATCAGCTTCTATAGCTATTAAACACATAGACAGGTCAGCTTCCACTGGATCCAGTTTAACTGAAAAATAGGCTACCGAGCTTAAATTTCCATCATGATCTTGCAACAATACTGACGTCATACACCCATTCTTCTCAGGTTTGTAAGGCTATCTTTAAATCTATGGCCTTTTCTGCTTCAGGTGTCCAACTAAGTGCACCGTGGGCCTGTAGATCCTTCCCATAAGCTATTGCACTCAAGGGAGTCTCTGGGATTGCATAGTTTGTTATAAATGTTCTACAGTATGAGTATATGCCCAAGAATGACATCAGTTGTTTCTGTCAGCCAAAATTACCCATTTCAAAATAATGCTATAAGCTTTCATACTTTGGCTGTAAGATACAGTGAGATCTAGACTAGGTTTCCAGTCATAAGTTTCTATACATTTCAGTGTTGACACTCCTAAATTTTCCATTCTTCTTCTACATGCTTTGATAATGAAACATGTGGGTGTGGGTTTTCTAATAAATGGGAGTGTTTTCCCTGCCGTAGCATGTATTCTAGAAAGCTTTACTTCTGTTGTACACCAGTGATTATCCCAATACAAGTTCTTCAACATTAACATCTGCATCTTTCCACTTCTCAAACCAACCTTGTTCATAATGTACATCTGATCCTCTCATATGTATGCAATAAGCCAGGCAGTGAAGATCATGCATGTTCTGGCCTCAGTCCAAGATTATGCATGTTCATGCATGTATTATGTGTGTGTAGGGTTGGGTTTCCCATTAGACTCTAATGATTAGAGCATGGTTTACTGACCTCTCTGCAGGGGTTCTGAGCTTCCACTCATACACATACAGAAGAGGTCTGGGGTCACACTTAACGCCCTGAAACTCAATTTGTAAAAGGAGCATTTATATGATCTTTGATTTTTCTCCAATACATCTTAAGGCTGCTTGAAATTTTTCTCTCATTATTGTCCCAGATGCTCCTACTGAAATGAGAATCACTCATTCTTGGCATCCATTAAAATCCAACCATTTTCAACACAGTTCTCTGTACCTGAATCTACTAAAAACACAATGTCTTTCCCTTCTACATTTAATGTGTTCATTGGCATGTATTCAAAAGAATCTAAACTGTAATTTGCATATGTCCCTTTTGGCCAATGTTTATTTTTTAGGAATTGATTAGTATTCAGAACTTAGGTCAGAATCAGGGGTTAGCTGAAGTATTTCTTCATTAGCATTAAAGGTTTTGACTCATTCATCCCTTCAGGACCTGAGGTGCTGATGATCAGTTCTCTTATTGGGAATTCTCTCTCTCATTCCTACTCTGCCTTATCCTCCTCTGCCTCTGCCTCCTCTTCTGTGAAGCTGTTTTCCTTGATGTGACTAACTTCTTGCTCTGAGACAGTTTTCTGCATCATTGTGAGTAGAACTTTGTGAGCTTGTGCTTCTCATTTTTTTCATATACTGCAGATAGCTTGTGCAAGCAGTTTCTCTGCATGAATAGCGTGCTGATCAATAGGGTTCGGGTTTCCCAGTGTCCTATGTGATGCATAGGCTTTTCAGTTTGACAGATATTTCTGGCCTCAGTCCATTCAAAAAGCTGTTTCTCAAGTGCACTTCATATGGTGTCACATTTCCCTCATTAATGTCAGCTGGAAGGGAAAGTTAGACGTGCGTGTTGCGTATTTCTGTGATGTGGTAAATGAAACCATTTCTCTGTCTTGTTTGCTTTTACATTGTGATCTTTGTCAGGTCTATTCAGACAGGATAAGCTGAAAAGCTAAAGGGAGATCTGGGTAGAGTCGAGTTCTTGGCTTGAGCTACATTCTGTGTACTTTGTGTGGATAATCGCTTAGGATTAGATTGTGATTTTCTCAGCCTTATTTCTGCTTCTGATTTCCACATATAACAGGCAGCCCAGTTTACGGTTACTCTATGTTTTTTCGTACTATAGTAAATCTTTGTCCCTTTCTGCTTACTCTAACCTACTTTTCAATGCATCAAGCTGTCTCAGGATAAAACTTTGGGAAAACCAGACCCAGTCACCCACCGCAATTGTAACAAAGACTCCGTAATTCAGACTCAGGATTTCAATGCAACGTAGACAGTTTCCATGTTAAAACGTCTGTTTTTGTTTCCCTTACTTTTTTGACCCACTTTTCTCTCAAAGAGTCACTACACCGAGGTCATCACCAAGGTAGTAGGTTTTCCTAAACCTCGCAAATGAGATACTATTACACCTGATTGCAGATTAGTGCCATGCTTTTTAGGCTTTGCCTTGCACTAGGTATGTATTCAGGTTCCAAACCTGTCAACAGATTCAGGTCTAAATCTATCTTTATAGCCTTTTCCACACATGCAGACAAATTATTGAATTATTTTGAAATCCAATTGCCTCTTTCGGCTCTCTCATGGTCAGACTCAATCATGTGGTCGAGGTGAAGTTAACAGCCTCCAAGGTGTCTGTAGTATGCCTCCTCTGGAATCCCTATAGCTGACCCTCGAGTGCAGAATCCTACTGACTATGCCAGCTTGTAGTGGAAGTCTTGAGGAAATAGCACACTGGTAGGCAAGGAGACAAAAAAGTAAAGAGTAAAAAAGGTTACAATTTTATTGTGTTGCTGCGCAACAAGACCCACCGCTGTCCAAGAAATCTCCAAGAGCCTCGATTATTCGGTAGTTTTAACACAAAAATTTTGTGAAAGGAACCAACTCCTTATAAGGTATCAAAAACATTCATTGGCTACTAACTTCTGTTTTTCTCAGCTAAGTATACTTGATTGTTCTTTCTTCATTCGTGCATCAGCTGACCTTGGTTAGCTGCACCCTCTGTACTGACCATGGCACCACAAGTCTTCATTCTACATTTTCGCTACATCAATTAGTAGCATTTAAATGTTTCCATTGCAGTACACAACCTCTCTAGTGCACCTTCTATGTCCAGCACCTAAATGCTTCTGGTATGAGAATACTACTGGCTACAGTGACACTTTCAGAATTGTAACTGACATTTGCAAGAGAAATCTGCTGACACTGTTCTTTGTGGTTTGTAGGTTGCTGTGGTCTGTGGTGTTTCCCATGTTTGCAGTGTCAGACTGCTTCTCAGTTTGGATGGTGTTTCTGCATGCCCCTTCTGGACTGCTGTCTGGTTGTCTCCTGCTGCCTTCGTAGCAAGATGAGAGAGCGCTACAGCATTCATGTAAGACACAAACACAAATCTTGCACAGAAGTAATCGAATGTCAATGCACATTGTTCTGAGGATGCACCTGCTTTTAACCACAATTTTCATGGTTTCACTTTACAGAGAAGAGAATGTTTTGAGTGAACAACCCAAGAGTACCAGTAATTAGAAATTGGGCTATAATGATAATTATTTTAAAAAGTTGGCTTTCATGTTAATAATATGACATGATTACACACAAAAGGCTGCTGAAATTTAAAAGCAGCATATGATTTTAGCATTCGGAATGAATTCAAATTTAGCTGTTCAGTAATTTTGTGTCAATACAAATTTCCTCTAGCTCTACACTTGGCATTGTACCAAATGTTAAGTCTTAGCGATATAAGCAGTTAGCTAGGGGTGTGTAGCTAACTTGGCTCATTATTGTCTATATGGCCAAAGGTTTGTGAACATCTAACCTGAAGATCCAATTTCAAATGTAATTTCCCCTAAATAACCTCCCCTCATCCTGGAAGGCTTTCCACTAATTTCTGGAGCATGGTTGTAGGGCTTTGTGCTCATTTAGCTACAAGAGCATTAGTGATATCTGGCAAAGATGTCAGACAAGGACGCCTGAGGTCCAATCAGCATTTCAGTTCATCTTAAAGGTGTTCAGTGGGGTGAGGGCTCTGTGAAGGACACTCAAGTACGTCCACTCCAAACTTGGGAAACCGTGTCTTCATGGACCTTGCTTTGTGCATAGAGACATTGTCATGCCGAAATAATACTCAGACCTCTTAATTCTGCAGCCACATTCTTGCTTTAACATTAACTGTATATTTATTAATATGACTGATAACCAAATAGCCAAATAATCAGCTGCCAGCTTCAGTAGGCGGAATCAGAAAATATTCTAGCGTGGCAGAATTACCTCAGGCCCCTCTAGAGTTCATTGCAACATTAACCTTAGTTGACATGGGTTTTTAAAAGAGTTTTAAACTCACTAAAATAATTAATAAAATAATAACTAAATAAGGAAGTATTTGCGGTGAGAATGATTGCTTGAATAGTGAAAAAGTATTCAATTATTAAAATATTCTCTCTCTCTCTCTCTCAGGGCTCATGCTGTGATGATTTCTGTTCTGTGTGTTGCTGCTACCCCTGTGCCTGGTGCCAAATGTCACGTGAAGTTAAGATTCGCGCTCGCGCTGGCACCGGTGCCACTGTAGTCACTCAGCAGGTTGTTGGCTAACTGGTCTTCTGCTGTTTGAAAATTCCAATGCTAAATCTGTGCATTAATGCTTCTATTGCATATTGTTCACCTTTATTTTGATTTCTTAAGTTCTGATCAAACAATAACAAAAGTAAATACAAATTGATGTCTGTTATAGTAACCAGGATTAATGACTTGCTTATGTTGCTTTAGCTTTGTATTTTCCTCTTGCAACATAATGTTTGTATGTTTTCATAAATAAAGCATACAGCTAGTGTTAAAGACATTTTTGTTAGCCATTGTTGTTAATTCAACTGATAGGTTTGAATCTTTCTTCAGAAAAGAATAACTCTCTTCTGGGAATTTTGTGCATCAAGAAGTGGTATGATTCTTGATTTTAAAAGCGTATGTTACATTGCAGCACATTTAAATTGGTCGTGTTAGCAGGTGTACACAGCTTTACTGATTTACATATTACATTTAAATGACATTTATATTGTGGTCTCCTTTGAAAACATATCTTCTCTCGAGTACAATAGGCCAACAAAACAGCTCCAACCCACCAAGACTCTACAAGACCTCTGAAAGGTGCCCTATGGTGTCTGGAACCAAGACATTAGCATTAAGTCTTTATGTAAAAGTAAAATGCTTTGATAACATATAGTTTAAAAGATTTAGGCACATAGCCAGTGCTACTTATAGCAAAGATCGGACTGGTTCAGGTCCTAACACTGTAATTAATGTTTACATGAGAACGGATAGACAGCATTCTTCTAAAAGATGTTCCTTGGTAATGGTGTAGGAAAATATCACTGGACACTGTAACAAAGCAGTTTAAAGAAATCCAGATGTGGTATAAGACATATATCGAATTCAGTCATGGACTATGGTAAGACTAGCTGTAATAGAGCAGAGGTGGACGAAGTACACAACTTCCTTACTTGAGTGAAAGTACAGATACTACTGGTCAAACATTAGTCCATTACAAGTAAAAGTTGTAAAGACAGATTTTTACTTAAGTAAAAGTACAGAAATACTTGTTTTTAAAAGTACTTAAGTATCAAAAGTAAATGTCAACGCATTGTTTTATTATTGTTGCATTGTTGTATGCAATACTTACTAGCAACCTTATTTCTTGAAATTGTGATGATTATGGCTTACAGATAAGGAAAACCCAAAATTCTGTGTCTCAGAAAATTAGAATATTACATAAGATCAATAAAAAAGGATATTTCAAAGAGAAATGTCAGACTTCTAAAAGTATGTTCGTTTCTATGCACTCAATACTTGGTTGGGCCTCCTTTTGCATCAGTGTGGCGTGGCATGGAGGCAATCAGCCTGTGGCACTGCTCAGGTGTAATGGAAGCCCGGGTTGCTTTGATAGCGGCCTTCAGGTCATCTGCATTGTTGGGTCTGGTGTCTCTCATCTTCCTCTTGACAATACCCCATAGACTCTCTATGGGGTTCAGGTCAGGCGAGTTTGCTGGCCAATCAAGCACAGTAACACCATGGTCATTGAACCAGCTTATGGTACCTTTAGCAGTGTGGGCAAGTGCCAAGTCCTGCTTGAAAATGAAATCAGCATCTCCATAAAGCTTGTCAGCAGAAGGAAGCATGAAGTGCTCTAAGATTTCCTGGTAGATGGCTGCGTTGACTGTGGTCTTCAGAAAACACAGTGGACCAACACCAGCAGATGACATGGCAGCCCAAATCATTACTGACTGTGGAAACTTCACACTGGACTTCAAGCAACATGGATTTTGTGCCTCTCCACTCTTACTCCAGACTCTGGGACCTTGATTTCCAAATGAAATGCAAAACTTACTTTCATTTGAAAAGAGGACTTTGGACCACTGAGCAACAGTCCAGTTCTTTTTCTCCACAGCCCAGGTAAGATGCTTCTGACATTGTCTCTGGTTCAGGAGTGGCTTGACACGAGGAATGCGACATTTGTAGGCCATGTCTAGGATTTGTCTGAAGCTCCCCCAAATTCTTGAATGGATTTTGCCTGACAATCCTCTCAAGGCTGCGGTTTTCCCTTTTGCTGGTGCACCTTCTCCTACCACACTTTTTCCTTCCACTCAACTTTCTATGAATATGCTTGGATACAGCACTCTGTGAACAACCAGCTTCTTTAGCAATTACCTTTTGTGGCTTACCCTCCTTGTGGAGGGTGTCAATGACTGTCTTCTGGACAACTGTCAAGTCAGCAGTCTTCCACATGATTGTGTAGCCTACTGACCCAGACTGAGAGACCATTTAAAAGCTCAGGAAACCTTTGCAGGTGTTTTGAGGTAATTAGCTGATTAGGGTGTGACACCATGACTTTCCAATATTTAACTTTTCACAATATTCTAATTCTCTGAGACACAGAATTTTGGGTTTTCCTTATCTGTATGCCATAATCATCACAATTTCAAGAAATAAAGGCTTGAAATATTTCACTCTATGTGTAATGAATCTATATAATATATGGGTTTCACTTTCTGAACTGAGTGACAAAAAATATTGACCTTTTTCATGATATTCTAAATTTTGAGATGTACCTGTACACATCTATGTGTATCCACTCATGAACATTTCAATCAAATGGTCTGTAAATGAAGACTGGTCAGAAAAAAAATCTAACCTGCTTTAAAACCCAGCTACACAACTGTAGCTGTACAACCACCCAACAGCAACACTGCTTTAACAAAGAGTTATATATATTTCCACAATTCATTTACATCATTTTAATATGCATTTACACCATTGTCCAGGCTCCTCCCTCCTGTGTGCAATGCGTTGTGGGCAATATTACCCGTTAGAGTGTGCATTGTTTTGCACTTTGAATTTCTACCGGAAGTAGTAGACCATCCAGGAATTTTTGGAATACTCTTTTCAGTATACTGCGATTTGGGGCATACTAATTCTATTTTTGAATACTATTTAGGACACATAGTATAAGAATTTGGACACAGCATACGTTTTTGTGTGTTAACTAACATCATTACCAATGTGTTGGTGGTGTATAATATACAAAGCATATCTTCGTCCATTTTGTCAGAAATTGATCAATTGATCAACTGAGTTCAAAAAATTATGGAAAACCACTGAACTTTACAACACGTGACGCTAAAGAGTGAAAACAATCATCCTATGATTAATGTAACTACTTTCTACTCAATGACCCTGACAGAAATGTAGTGGAGTAAAAAGTAGAGTATTTGTCTTTCAAATGCAGTGAAGTTAAAGTAAAAAAGTATCCAGAAAAAATAATACTCAAGTAAAGTACAGATACTCAAAAAGTGTACTTAAGTACAGTACTCAAGTAAATGTACTTCTTTACTGTCCATCTCTGTAATAGAGTAATTAAAAGGGAGAGCCAGAAGGTTACACAGATATGAGGGCATCCTAGGACATAAAGCAGTCAGTCACAAAAAGCAAGAGGAAGTTGCACAATATCCAAGCTGAGGAGTGGCCAAGTCTGTTCAATAATTGAGGGTTTCATCATTTTTATTACATTTATCTTAATGTAGTATGTAGTACGAGTCCTCCATAATGAGTAGGTCCTATTACATTCTGATTAACCCCTACTGAGTCTAGAATGGATTTCCAAAATGGATATAAATATCTTCAAGTATTGCTGCGATCAGAATACAGTCCTGGTGGTTTGTAAATATTAGTTAAAATGACTGAGTAGAATTATTTTTTTGTGCTCCTGTATCTTATCTTAGTATAAAGAACTACAAATTAGTTAAATTCATATTCAGATATATTCATTATCAGTACATACATATTAAGTCTGCCCTCATGTTTTCAATTTTCAGTCTCTACTCTGTTTTTGTTTCGGTTTCTGTCTAAACCGTGAATCGAGGCATGCATTTGCAGTTTTTGCAAATTTTTTGCAAAATTTGCAAATTTTTAATGATGATCGAGGCAGAGATATCCAAAATGTGAGGCAAAGTCAAAGCCAAACACAGGTGAGGATCATCTTAGCCTGTTTAAGCTAACAGGATACACTTGGCAAACAGAACATGTGGTCAAAAGACAGGCAAACAATCAGAAACTGGAATAACATACCGTGGCACAAGCGCATGGCAAATAACGTCAGGAGTGAAAATACAAACTGATTATTTTTTTGTGTCTTTTAAACAGGGGTGTGTGTGTTGGGAACTGGGAGCAAGTAATATGTCACAGTTTCTAGGTTGCAGCCATGTTTGTAGGGTGTGGTGTGAAGTGGAATTCAAAATTGTCATTCAATACCTGGTCAATAATAGTTTCATTTACAACAAGCTCTTCAGATTTAAGAGATTTTAAAGCATTTAAGCATTTCAAAACATTTAAGCCTAACCTCGGATCAAAGTTTTAGCTTAAGATATTAGCTTTAGACAAAACATTTGGTGTTTACTCTGCACACTACAACCCTTTCTGGGTTGAAGTGTGTGTCTCTCCTTCCCTCCCTTAGATGCCACAGCTTCTGCTCGAATCTCAGAATATCTGGTGGACATATCGTGGATGACGGTTCATTATCTGAAACTCATCCCCAGGAATACTGACCTGCTGGTCATCTCAGGTGATTCATCCCCAGGCCAGGATCTTGCGACATCCCTGCACAACTCTGTGATCTCCCCTTCAGTCACTGCTCGGCAAAATTGGGGTAACCATGGACAAGCAACTGTACTTTTCCTCTCATGTTGCTAATGTGACATGGTCATTTTGGTTTCTTCTGTACAACATCAGAAAGATTTGGTCATTTCTATCCACGCTGGCTGCTCAGGTGCAACTCTCAATGCGTCCTCTCTAAATGATCCAAAATGCAGCTGCTCTACTTCTTTTCAACCTGCTTAAGTTCTCACACACCTCCCCACTGCTGTGGTCCCTCCACTGGCTTCCGTTAGCTGCACATATCAGATTCAAAGCACTGATGCTTGCCTATAAAGCCAAGAATGGACCAGCTTGCTCTTACCTCAAAGCTTTTATTACTCCTCGCACTCCCACCATCTCTCAGGGTAAGTGGTAGGTATACGTCTAGACTCTTTTCTGTTTTGGCACCGAGGTTGTGGAATAAACTTCCTCTAGATGTCCGTACATTCTTCAAATGATGGATGAAGACCTACCTCTTCCTGAAACACTTAAACTATCTTTTATGTTGTTTTATGTATTGTTGTATGTGTTTAAAAAATCCTCCCATCACAGTTTCTACAGTATTTATTGAACCATTATAAAGTACTTTTGTATGTCGCTCTGGATAAGGGCATCTGCCAAATGTCAGAAATGTAAATGTGTGTGTGTGTGTGTGTGTGTGTTGCATGAGTGTGTGTGTATTACAGTAGGGAAAACATTAAAATATGCATCACAGGAGGCAATCTGGGACCAAATATAAGCAACTGTATCATAGGCTAATAGCATATCATTCAGGCAATGCAGTATTTTCACATTCACAGAGCTATGTACATTCAGAGCTCATTTTCATCCTTTTTTTCATACTTTCTTCCTTGCTACTGTTACACAGTCTACATTGTGCAGAGCAGCTAGCAGATGTCTTCACTGACATTTCTTTGAGCAGCGCCATTGTTACAACATGCCTCAAGACCATCATCCTGGTGCCAAAGAAGTCTACATTGTCCTATCTCAATGACTACCCTCCCCTTGCACTTACACACATTTTAATGAAGTGCTTTGAGGGGCTCGTCATGAGGCACAATAAGGCCCTTCTGCCACCTTCTTTGGACCCCCTGCAGTTTGCGTGTTGTCCAAACTGCTCCACAGACAATGCCATTGCCACAATCCTCCATCTGGCCCTCACCCACCTGGACGGATAGGACACCGACGTACAAAAGCTGTTCATAGACTTCAGTTCAGCATTCAACACAATCATCCCTTAGCACCTGAATGAGAAGCTGAGACTGCTGGGCCTGAACACCTCCCTCTGCAACTGGATCCTGGACTTCCTGACTGGGAGACCTCAGTCAGTCCGGATCAGGAAAAGCATCTCCAGCAACACCACACTGAGCACTACCACATCATGTTCGCAGATGACCTAACATGACCGTGGTGGGTCTCTTCGGCAAGAACAAGAATTCAGCAAAGGGGAGGTGCAACAGCTAACAGCCTGGTGTAGAGCCAAGAACCTCTTGTACAGTCTCTGAACATTGACAAAATTAAAGAGATGGTTGTTGACTTCAGGAAAGCACAATGTGACCACTTTCTGCTGAACATAAATAGAGCCTCCATGGAGATTGTCAATAGCACCAAATTCCCTGGTGTTCACCTGGCGGAGAACCTCACCTGGCCACTCAACTGTCACACTAGCTCCATCACCAAGAAAGCCTAGCTACATCTCTGCTTCTTAAAAAGTCTGAGGAAAGCCCATCTTCCTCCACCCATCCTGACCGTGTTCTACAGAGGGACCATTGAGAGCATCCTGAGCAGCTGCATCACTGCCTGGTTTGGGAATTGCACCATCTTGGATCGCAAGACCTTACAGCAGATAGTGAGGACAGCTGAGAAGATCACTAGAGTCTCTCTTGCCTCTATCACAGACATTTATACCACATGCTGCATATGCAAAGCCAACAGAATTGTGGATGACCCCACACACCCCTCACATTCACTTTTCACCCTCCTGCCATCTGGAAAAAGGTTCCAAAGCATCCAGGACCCTCACAACCAGACTCGTTTTCTTCCCTCAAGCCATCAGACTCCACAGCACTCAGAAATGAACTGTACCAAATTCACACACACACACACACACACACACACACACGCACACCTGTGTGAACAAACTCACACTATAAATGTTTTTGCACACCATATGTTCACAAGAACCCACTTTTTTGCACAGTGTACTGTACAATATACATAATGTACACTAGTCACTGCTATTTAATGTAATATGTAATATGTAATACTTGACTTGACTACCTTCTCTTACCTTCTCCTAATGCTGAAACCCTCTGTGTTTTACTCAGTAGCTTTAGCGTCACACGTCGTGAAGTTTGTCACATCATTTTTTTTAACTCTGGTCAATTGGTGGCAAAATGGACAAAGACAGATCATCGGCGCAGTGCTCGCATCCATGGCCATACTTAGACAGTATGTTCCAGTTTTTAGAAAAGAGTAAAGATTCTTTTCATTTTACATGTTTGCTTTGCTTATCAAAAACAAACCACATGGCAGCCAACAAAAACTCTCCATCCAACCTGCAGAAGCATATTGAGGTATGTATACTTTCTGGTAAAAGCTTGAAATGGATATTGCCTGTGCCATGAAGTATGTATGGTAAGGCAAATGTTTTTTTTTATGTATTTGTTTGCCTAGTTGCCATAGCTTTGCATATAAACCACTAACGCATTGGTAGAGATGTTACTTAACATGCAAAAACGTATGCTGCATCCAAATTCTCAAACTATCTGTCCTAAATAGTATTTGAAAATAGAATTAGTATGCCCCAAATCGTAATATGCTGAAAGTAGTATTTCAAAAATTCCTGGATGGTCTACTACTTCTGGTAGAAATTCGAAGTGCAGAACGATCTACACTCTAACGGGAAATTTTGCCACAACGCATTGCATGCAGGAAGGAGGAGCCTTGAGAATGGTGTAAATGCATATGAATGTGGAAATATATATAACATATAAAATGCAAATAGTAAATTATATTGGATAAATAAGAATGAATAAAATGTGAAATGCTTTGTTTATGATGAGCGTGCGTAGCTAGGCAACAATGTTTCTCAATGCTTCTGTCACTTAAGCTAAACACAGCCCTCCCTGCCTCAGCAGCCTGTGAGAGGGTTTTTAGTGCAGCTGGATTGATCTTCAGCCCAAGAAGGGGAGCAATTAATTCACATAACTTTGAGAACCAGCTTCTACTTAAGATAAACAAGGTTTAGGTTTGACTTATTTGATTATAATACAATTTCTCTCTGCTAGTGATCTGTGAGACATAGTATCGTTGTCACAAGTAATTTTTGTTTTGATGGCAAATAAGTCTTCCTGTTTTGCTCTTTGTTAAAGCAGAGTTGCTGTGGGGCAGTTATACAGCTACAGTTGGATTTTTTTCTGATCAGTCTGCATTTACAGACCACTTGATTCAAATGTACATGAATGGATACACATAGATGTGTACTTCTTTGTTGGGGGTGGTGGGAGTGTTAAATAAAAAATGAAAATGATTATACCTGTCTTTTTTGTCAGTTCAGTTGTTTAATTTCTATAGGTTTTGTAACATTCTAAAAGCTCTTAATTCCACAGATACTACAAACTGGTCAGTATATTCACTAGGTTGTAAGTATTGCATACAACAATGCAACAACAATAAAACAATGCGACAACATTTACTTTTTACTTTTGATACTTAAGTACTTTTAAAAACAAGTACTTCTATACTTTTACTTAAGGAAAAATCTGTCTTTACAACTTTTACTTGTAATGGAGTAAAGTTTGACCAGTAGTATCTGTACTTTCACTCAAGTAAGGAAGTTGTGTACTTTGTCCACCTCTGCGTAACAGCTGCTTCAAATGTCAGGTAGAAGTTTTTGCATATGCCAGGTGTAACAGCACAGATATGACAAGTTGCTTGCATGACAAAATTTCACATACAATAAAAATATGTGTAACAAAATGGATAAGTTTGGTTCTTAAATCTTCAGGCTTTACTGAGGCTCTCAACACAGATAGAATAGACAGTCCTTTTGAGACACATGTTGATTTTCTAGTTAGAGACTCAACAGAGATTTGATTTGCATGATACAGACACCCACCCAAGGAAGTATCAGCTACTAGATTTTCTTCTGGTCACAAACAAACAGTGATCATATTAGTACAAGAATCGTTCTCCCTGGAGTTGGGATGGGCATCAGGTTGTACTGTACATCAAGATTTCATCAACTTACAATTTTCTATTTCGACTTCTAAGATTACTTTGCTGAGCCAAACCTAGTACTATATGATAGCAGGTATATTTCTTTATCATACAGCGAATATGAAAGAGGGAGGATGAAGGGTTCTATATGCTTCCTGTAGGACAGGTAAAATCAGCTTACCACATCCTGTTTATTTTCACTCCCAGTCTCAGTCACACACAGCTGTAGCATTGTCAGGATTCAAACTCTACTCAAATTACAAAGAACAAATTTCTATTGTGCCACTTGGTAGCAGGTAGCACCATGTAGCTATGGTTTCTAGAAAAATCTCCATATAACTCACTATTACTAAACTCACACAGTTTTCAGTGAAACCAGTTACACATTAGATATGTTGTACACAACCTCTCTAATCCTCTTCTATGTCCTTCACCACAGTGCCACTTTCAGAAGTGCAACTCAGATTTGTGAGAGAAATCCACTGACACAATGTGTCTGTGGTTTGCAGATTGCTGTGGTCTGTGGTGTATCCTGTGTTTGCAGGATCAGACTGCTTCTCAGTTTGGATGATGTTTCTGCCCTGGACTGCTGTCTGATTGTTTCCTGCTACCTTTGTAGCAAGATGAGAGAGCACTACAGCATTCATGTAAGACAAAAACACAAAATAAATAATTAAAACTCTCTCTCTCTCTCTCTCTCTCTCTCTCTCTCTCTGTCTCTCTGGGCTCATGCTGTAATGATTTCTGTACAGTGTCTTGCTGCCACCCCTGTGCCTGGGTGCCAAAAGTCACAAGAAATTAAGATTCGTGCTTGTACTGGCACCGGTGCTACTATAGTCACTCAGCTATTTAAAAGTTCAAATGCTAAATCTGTGCATTAATGCTTATATTGCATATTATTTTACTGCATAGAATTTCATAAATAAAGTATACAGATGGTGTATTTACTATGTAATTCTGAGTGTTGTTAACTTAACTGATAAGTTTGAATCATTCTCCAGAACAGAATAACTCTCTTCTGGAAAATTTGTGTGGAAAAAAGTAGTGTTTACTAGTACAATAGGCCCAGGGTCTAATTATAATGAAGAGACAGTGATAGGAATTAGAATGTGAGCTATAAAAATGTAGTTTAAGTCAAGGAATTTTTCAGCAATTATTTTGTATTCAGTGTAGGCTTATTGTTCATGAAAAGTTGTGAAAAGGTGAGTTTTCCATTTTTGTTTGACGACTTGGCTTTTCAGTCAGCTAGGAGTCCATTCGCTGAGTATCTTCAGTTCCTGTTTTTTGCTTTGAAGGCACTGACACTACACACCAATGAGCCTTAACATCATAACCAGCTGTTGGTTCTCTGCATGCCAAAGAAACAGCTCCAACCCACCAAGAAAGGAAGTCTACAAGACCTCTGAAAGGTGCCCTGGGGTATCTAGAACCAAGGTATTAGCATTAGGTCCTTTAAGTTTTTAAGTAACAGCCTTTAAATAAAATTCAGGGGTTATTTCCAAGAACCATGAAGTTAAAATAAACCTGAGAGAGTTTGGGCTCTATGCAATGTGGTGCACCATTAACATTTACAAACAGACACTATTTGTCTAGAAGGATATTGTTAATGGTGGTATTAAAAGAACTGATAACAAGTAATACAAGTACACAACCCTGATCAGATGCCAGTAGTATATAATTTACTGCTTTTAACAACACTGGATAAAGGTCAGGGTTTTTTTTTTTTTTTTTTAAATCAGTGCTTTGAAAACATATAGCTTAAAAGATTTAGGCACATAGCCAGTGCTACTTTTAACAATGGTTGGATTGGTTCAGGTCCTAACACTGGTATTAATGTTTACATAGGAATGGATGAACAGTATTCTTCTAAAAGATGTCCCTTGGTGATGGTGTTGGAAAATGTCACTGGACACGGTCACAAAGCGGTTTAAAGAAATCCAGATGTGGAACAAGATATAGATCACTCATGAGCAAGCTACAGGTGATGGTGGCAAGAACAAATTCCCTGAGATGATGTGTAGATTCTCCATGCCCATGAACATTCCAGATGTGTGCCTTTACCTAAGAGAAAAAGATGTTAACAAAATACTTGTCAGCCCAGAGGTGTTGCATAACCTTTGACCAAAGAAGGCATGGTGGATCACAGAAGACCAAAAGTTTATTTATTGTGTATTGTGGTGTGAGACCATTCAATGATTTATAGGTACAAATTCAGTACCTATCAGTTCAGAGATCCAGTGCAATGTGGACAAGACAGGGGTGATGCCAAATAAAAAAATAAATATATATTTTTATGTTTTGACATTGTTTTTCATAGCAGTAATTTATGAAACATGAGGAAAACATGAAAAAAACATGAAACATGAAAAAATATCAGGTTTGTGAACTTTAAATGAGAGACAGGAGTCAATAAAAACACCAAGCTCTTTCACTGGAGCACATAATGTAAGCAAAATGGCATGAAGCTTTCTGACTTTCTGTGGTCATGGTGGATTTGGCTTGTTAAAATTAAGTAAGAAGAAATTGCTAAATATACAACATCTAATGTACTTTATAAATGTACTCTGTTTTAGTAAGCCAGTGTCATAAGCATAGCAGCAGTGGTGGATGGTCAGTAGGGGGTGCTTGGATGCCACCCTTTAAAAGTTAGCTGGAGAACACTGCTTTAAAACAACAGTAATTATATATTTTAATTATGAATTAGTCGAACACTGTATTTCGTTCATTTGTGTGTTTGTGTGTGTGTGTGTGTGTGTATATGTGCGGGGTGCCGGACAAATGAGTGTGTATGTAGGTCCATAAAGTTTTGAAAAGCATGTGACTGATTCCTTGGGGCGTAGCCCCGAACCTGCCCCCTTTTGTTGTTAGCGAATAAATATTGTTTTATATATTTGGCCTAATGTGATTGGACCATTTTGGACCAATCTGCATACTCAGCAGATTGTCATTTAACAGGCAGGTACTGATTACTGTGGAAGCAAGCCAAATACCTTGGGATGAAAGAAAATTCGGTTCTATCTTTACAAAAATACCCTTTCACAAGGCATAATACCATATTTACAGATAACTGTGCCCACACGTAGCATATACAGAGAAACTTAATGACAAATGCTACACTTGTATGTATAAAGGAGTCACCATTTACATCTACAAACTGATATTTAGTTTAGGCTTGAGCCATGAAAGCCATCTCATGATCAACAACAATTTCTATCTACATGTATGTATATGTTGCAATAGCAATAAAAGTTGAATCTAATCTAATCTAATCAGGTTCTATAACCTGGACCTGGACTCCACTCCTGGGTCCTGGGTCTTATAGGGCTTCTCCTGGTGTGTGCAGAGTTGGCATTGGTGTTCCTATAGCATCAGCAGTTAGTTTCCTTCAAAGGGAAATACAGCAGGTTAAGTATGTAACCCAGTTTCCGGAGAAGGGAATGAGACGCTGCATTGCTCGACACAATCTGGGTGTCCACTCTTGCTTCCTTCAGACAAGCAGAAATTGGAATAATGTGACGTAGATGCCATTTATGTGTGGGTGTAATTGTGAGTAGATGTACATTGTTTCCAAGAGACAAAGTCACCCTACTCAAAATAACTACAAAATTAAGCAAATAATAAATATATGATTGTGTCTTGATGTAATTGTACAATATTGATTTAGCCCAACGTAATAGCTGCTTTAAATGACAGACAGTGTTTTTGCATATGCCACCACAGGTATGACTAAGAATAACTAAGACAATGGAATTGCATGCATGACGTGTCAAACTTTTACATCATCTCAAATCATCAGGCTTTACTGAGGCTCTCAACACAGATAGAATAGATAGTTCTCCTTTTGAGACACCTGTTGATGTTCTAGTTAGAGATTTGATTTGCATGATATAGACACCCACCCAAAGTAGTATCTGCTACTAGATTTGTTCTGGTCACATACAGAGAGTTATCATTTTAGTACCAGAATAATTTTCTATCTCAACATCTGAGCAAACCCCAGTACTATATGATAGCAGGTACCTATGTTTTCAATCTGCTGTTGATATCAGGTTTCTATTGTGCCACTTGGTAGCAAATAAACCATGTATGGTTTCTAGAAAAATTCTCTATAAACTCTTTATAACTAAACTCAACCAGTTTTCATTGTAACCAGTTACACATCAGATACTTTGTGTACAATTTCTCAAGGGCACCTTTTATGTCCTTCACTCAAATGCTTCCGGTATGAGAATGCTACTGGCTACAATGTCACTTTCAGAACTGCAACTCACATTTGCCTGAGGAATCTACTGGCACTATGTATGTGTGTTTTGCAGGTTGCTGTGGTCTGTGGTGTTTTCTGTGGTTTCAGTGTCAGACTGCTTTTCAGGTTGGACTGTCTCCGTTGAACAGTCCCCTCTGGACTGCTGTCTGATTGTTTCCGGCTGCCTTCATAGCAAGATGAGAGAACACTACAGCATACAAGTAAGACACAAAGACAAAATAAATAAATAGGTCATATTAGTGGGTGTGGAAAGCTTTACTGATTTACATTCTACATTTAAATGACATTCATTTTGTGGTCTCCTTTGAAAACATATCCTCTCTCTAGTGCAACAGGAAGATTATAATGAATATTAGAATGAATTATAATGAAGAGTGAGAGGAATTAGAATGGGAGCTATGAAAATGTACATTGAGTCAAGGAATTTTCCAGTAATTATTTTGTATTCAGTGTAGGCTTATTGTTCATGGGCCTGTTAGACTGGTGTTTTTGGCTTTGTAGGCAATGACACTATACACCAATGGGCCTTAACCTGACCTTAACAGAGAGTAACTGTTGGTTCTCTGCATACCAAACAAAACAGTTCCAACCCACCAAGACAGGGACACAAAAAGACCTCTGAAGGGTGTTCTATCTATCACCAGGACACTGGCAGTAGGTTCTTTAGGTAAAATTCATGAAGTAATAGGGTCTATTTTCAAAAGCCATGAACTTAAAATAAAATTGAGAGTGTATTGGCTCTTTGCAATGTGGTGCACCATTAACATTTACAAACAGACATTATTTGTCTAGAAGGATATTGTTATGAGTGGTATTAAATAAACTGATATCAAGTAATACAAGTAAGCAGACACAACCCTGATCAGATGTCAGTAATAGATAATTGAATTTTGACATTGTATTTCTTAGCAATATTTCATGAAACACGAGAAAACATGAAAAATGTGAAACATGAAAAAGAAATCTTTGTGAACTTTAAATGAGAGACTGGAGTCAATAATAACACCAGAAGACTTGTGTGATTATGGACTACTGACCAGAAGGTTGTGATCTTGAGTCCCACGTCCACCAAGCTGCCACTGCTGGGCCCCTGAGCAATGCCCTTAACCCTCAATTGTTCATTTGTATCAAAATGAGATAAAAAATCACTCTGGATAAGGGTGTTTTTCTAAATGCCATATATGTAAATGCAAATGTCTTGTTAAAATTAAATAAGAGGAAGTTGCTCGATATCTAACATCTAATGTCCTTTATAAATGTACTCAGTTTTATTAAGCTGGTGTCATAAGCATAGCAGTGTAAGCATATACCATATTTACAGATAACTGTGCCCGCACGTGGCATATATAGAGAAACTTAATGCCAAATGCTACACTTGTATTTATAAAGGAGTCACCATTTAAATGTACATACTGATATAGAATCAATTCAGGAAAATCAGGAAAGAGCCATTCCCTTATCCTCCGCAAATTCTATCTAATCTTGAAGAATTATTATGATCTATGGTATCAAAAGCTCTTCTAAGGACAAGCAACACAACTAAGGAGATACACCCATCATAAGCCAATCATAGGTCATTTACCACTTTAATCATCGCTGTCTCAGTGCTGTGGTGAGGTCTAGATCCTGACTGAAAGATATGAAGAATATAATTCCTATGTAAGAATGAACCTAACTGCTCAGTAACCTGTTCTAGTATCAAAGACAGAAAGGTGAGGTATGATACTAGCCTACATTTAAACAGCTGAGAATGGGCCAGGTCTGTTCAATAATCAAGAGTTTCTTCATTTTTAGTATATAGTACGAGTTCACCATAATTAGTCGGTCCTAATTACATTCTGATAAACCCATACTGTGTCTAGAATGGATTTCCAAAATGGATATGAATGTCTCCAAGTATTGCTGAAATTTTTACAAAAGTAAATGGGTTCAAGATGAAATCTGCAAGCTCTTGTAGAAAATCGGAATATAGTCCTGGTGGTTTGTAAATATTAGTCAAAATGACTGAGTAAAATTATTTTTTGTGGTCCTGTATCTTATCTTAGTATAAATAACTACAAATTTGTTAAATTCATATTCAGATATATTAATTATCAGTTCATACATATTAAGTCTGCCCTCACATTTTCAATTTTTAGTCTCTACTCTTAAGTATGATACTCAATGAGCATTTTTTTCTCTAAACAGTGAATTGAGACAAATTCAATTGCAGTATTACAGTAGGCAAAACATTAAAACATGCATCAAGAAGCAATCCGGGACCAAGTGTGTGAACCTGTGGCATAGGCTATAGCATATCATTCATGCAATGCAGTATTTTCACATTCAGTGAGACCCTTGTGCCCTGTGCGTGCAGATATGCTTCCTTTTCCCCATACTTTTCTAATTTGCTACAGTTACACTAACTTCTCTTAACTTCTCATAATGCAATAACTGCTGAAGTGTCACAAGAATACCCTATGTACTTCACCCTAATTATTTTGTAACTGGGATGTTCACATTGATAGGCAAATTTCTGTGTGAAAGAGGAAATTAGACAGAAGTCTGTTGGCTTGCTATTTGCAAATAGAGCAGGAAAATTGACCAACAAATGCTTGTAGTAATATATTTTTGCAAGAGAGGTCTCCATATCCTTAGTCTTCCTCATTGCTTATAAAAATGCCAGGATACTGAGGGCTGTGCTTTACTGATACTCTTACACACTCGCTGTCAGTGACTGAAAACCAGGTTAATTGTGAACCAGTAGAAGATCTGCACAGGACAAATCCCTGCACAGGTAAAGTAATAAAAAATGGCAAGGTTTAATTTCATTTGGCTGTTGGCTTTTTCTTGCTCTTAACTAACATGTAAATTGAAAAGGTTTTATTTTTTGCAGACATACATCTTTTAATGTTATTAATTGTGATTTTACTTAAGTTGTATTCTATGCATCATTCCTTATATAAGCAATATGTGATCAGTAAGATTTAAGAAAAAAAATCACATTGTTTTCATAAAAATATTTCTCAACAAAATGTGATTTTAATGGTTAATTTCTAATTATTAGATTGAGTTATGCAGCATGAGTGAGATCAATTCATGTAGTATTAACAAAAGGCAGTTACATTTGAAATCCCATTATAATGGTTGCTCTGATGAGAACTGTAACTGTAGTATTAAATTTACATTTACATTTACATTTCTGGCATTTGGCAGATGCTCTTATCCAGAGTGACATACAAAAGTGCTTTAAGTCTCTATCACTGAAAACATTAACACTGGTACAATAGGTTACAGACTTAGGATACCATTAGCCTAAAATTGGATTTAATTTAGACAATTAAACATTAAGAGCACAGTGTGTATGTGTCTGTTGTGAAACACTTGCATTATGGGTTTGATTCTTGGTTCAGGTTTAAGCTTGGTGTTTGATCTTATTCATGTTGGGTGTTTGATCTTATTCATGTTGGGTGTACACATTAACAACAGACTGTTAATGTGACTTATTTCAATCACAGGGAACCAATGTACGCATTTGAATTAAGTAAAATCACTTACCTTTTTTCAGCACAGCATTTTATTAGTAATACACTGTAACCACTTAACGATTCAATTGTGCTTTGTGAATTTTAGGAAATTTTTATTATAGCCTCTGCCTTTAACATTCTATTTACTATTACATGCAAGTTCAATTTCTGGGGAAAACGTTTTTCACAAACTTCACAGCATTCTCACACGCTTTGTTTATTCAAAGCATAGTAGACAGTATTCTGATAGGTAATATTGTTATACATAGTATACAAACAGGACCAAATAAGAGCTTGAGGCATTGCACATTTAGCTGAATATACTATTGCTGGAGTTTTCTCTGACCTGTAGGACATCTGTATATATTTCTGTACAGATTTAGCGAGGGAAATAATCAGAGATCCCACTCATCCCAACTATAAATTATTCTCCATTCTCTGGTCAGGAAAATTGTTTTCAGAATCTGATAGCAAGCACAGAGAGGCAAGCCACATCATGAATTAAGAATAATTACTATTTACTGGACATTAGCACATACTGCACCTTAAGAGGAAATGTCACCCGACAACTGTATGTACTGCAAACATTTTTCACAAAAGAAAAATAAGCCAGTGTCTTAAAACTGGCTTCACTCTGTCCAATAGAGGATCTGCACAGAACACATCCCACAGTGACCAGTGAAAATGTAACATAAGTTGAAACTGTATGGTTTAATTTAAAAATGTTTAATTTTTGTTTAAATGCCTTTCTCACAATGACAGACGGATTTCTTACATACTTTGGTTCTGATTTGCTTAAACAGATCTTTGCAAAGATTTTACACTAGATTTATAACCTGTGCAATCACAGTTCAGAAGCACATTTAAACATGAGGAATTTTTACCCACCCAGATTTCACTGATGGTTTACTGCTATGAGTATTTCACATCTGTTCACATATGAGATTTGTGTTGATATACACACTTTTCATGGGTTGTGCAATATATAACGGTTTGATAGGTCAGACTGCTTGATTATTCTTTTAAATAGAAGGTGAAAGTAGAGTCTTGAGGAAGTAATACTAATTTAATATGAACACAATTAAGCCACTTTATGAGAGTGTTTTTTCTCAAGAAAATTATAACCTAAGCCTATATCATATTAATAACGGTTATGTGGTAGGACTTGTTCAGTTTCTGGATTAAACTGGTTTCACTAGAAAATGGTGAGCCACTGGGTTACATAATTATTTCGTGTAAAATATGTAAAATGTAAAGAATGTAAAATACTGCATGATAGGTGTTTTAACTACAAATAAGGATGACAATTCATCTCAGGGTGGCATGAACACACACATTTAACACCTAGGGGCAATTTACAAGCATGTTTTTTTAAAGTGGGGGGTAACTGGTAAACCATGGGGACATGAAAAACTTTTTAATGTAAAACAATGTAATAACTGGAAATAACTTACCATCACCTCTTTTTAGTCATGGCTGTCCAACAGCAGATTACCACAGTGACGACAACAGCCAGAAGCCACAGTTCAGGAAACTGGAGCACAGGCCTCTTTGACTGCACATCTGACTTGAATACCTGTGAGTCTGTACCCATGTGGTTTAACATCCAGCAAAAACCCAGAATTAACTTCAAGACTGATTTTAATGTTGTATATGGACATGACTTGCAATGCTAGAAACCCTTGCAATTTTACTTATAATTTACAACTGGAGTAAGTGTTGTTCAAGAACACAATGTTATTTGGTACATGTACCCCAAGATGTCTGACTTGTTGGACCAGTTGGAAGGCCCAATTGTGTGTAATCTTAAAAAGCAAAGTGGATGTTTAGTACATTCAGAGTTGTCAGCTTGAATGATATTTCTATATGGCCACGTGCCTCAAGAATTTAATGGCAAAAAAAGAAAAACACCTTTTTGAAGTCGTTATCTTACTTCACTTATGACAGTCAGGAACTGCACATTGGGACGTCAATTTTATCTCCTTTGTATATATTTTACTAACAGCACTTAGTAACTGGGATGCAAAAGCTGCTGAAAGTGTAATAGATGGAAACACATAAACAAGTTCATCATAGTGATATTGTAACCATAATTAATAAAAAAAAATGCAACTTATAAATGCTACTTATTTTCCATTTATGGGCTGTTAAAATGTAAATAAACATTGTTAAAAATGAAATTAATTGCTGTGTGTATGTGAGTTGCAGGCTGCACTGCTCTCTGCTGTTTCCCATGTTTGCAGTGTCAGACTGTTTCTGATTTTGGATGGTGTTTCCTCATGCCCCTGCTGGACTGCTGTCTTACCGTCTCCTGCTGCCTTCGCAGCAAAATGAGGGAGCGCTATAACATCCAAGTAAGACACACACACACACACACACATTGGTGGGTAGGTGCAGTATGAGAAGTAATACCTTGAATAACATAGGTAAAGCATATAATTGTTTCTTTGTCTCACTCACAGGGCTCCATGGCTGAAGATTGTGCCACTGTGCTATGCTGTTACCCCTGTGCCTGGTGCCAGATGTCACGTGAATTAAAGGCCCATCGCTAGACAGATTTTTTTGCTTGTTATGTAAAAATGTGCATCACTGCAGAGCACATTGCTTGCTTTTTTTTATTGACTTACAGCTCACCATATAATGAAGAACATGTTTTACAAAGTATTCATAGTTTTTGTTGGATTTAGCTGGTGTAGCTTTGCATTTTGCTATTAATAATTTAAGCAAGCAAATAAAGACTTACTTAAACTGCGAGTATATTTGTTAATCTGTTGGTATATACTGTTCCAGCCCTTGGAAAACAAATTGAGGATGTGACTGTGTTCAGAATAAACCAATCACATGTCAGAAGTATTTATCATACAGCTATAATCAGTAAAATTATTCTAATGAACCCAAAATAAAGATTAGCTGTTTATCATGTAAGCAAATAGCTTACAAAGCATTCATGGTATCTCACTTGTTGAATGGCATCGATCAGGAGAGGGGACTAGAAGAATGTCCAGTGTATATTTCCAGATGTACCACTATCATCTTCATCATCAGCACCAAAGTAACATCACCAAGAACAGGACGTCCCTCTGAAGAGATAAGCAGTGAAAAGTAGTGATTAATCTCTGCATGTGACAACAATCTGTCATATTCTCCATCTTTCAGAGCTAGGGAGAGTGGCTAGACAAAAGCCCTTTCTCACAAAATATCAACGGTTAACTAAATAACCGTGTAAAAATGTGTTATGGTCTGATAAGATCAATGGTAAAAGGTGTAATCATTCCAAAAGGTAGGTTTAGTGTAAAAACATATTACCAATTGAAAACCTGCCCACAAATATTGCCAAGTCAAAATGTGCCATGCTGATAGACTCTTACCAAAAAAAAGACTGAGTGGTGGAATAAAATCAAAGAGTGCTTCTATTAGATTAAGGTTGTGCATATTTTTACAACTAGGTTATTGTACATTTTTCTGATTGATTTTCACTTAATTTTTAGATACATTGCAATTTCCCATTGATGGGTATAAGGAGAAGGATAATATATAACATCCACTATCCTATATGTATATGGACTACTGATCAGAAGGTTGTGATCTTGAGTCCCACGTCCACCAAGCTGCCACTGCTGGGCCCCTGAGCAATGCCCTTAACCCTCAATTGCTCATTTGTATCAAAATGAGATAAAAATCGCTCTGGATAAGGGTGTTTGCCAAATGCCATATATGTAAATGCAAATGTCTTGTTAAAATGAATTAAGAGGAAGTTGCTTGATATCCAACATCTAATGTCCTTTATAAATTTACTCAGTTTTATTAACCTGGTATCATAAGCATAGCAGTGTAAGCATATACTATAAGAGAGAGTTATGGCGTATATTTCATCAAACCGATTTTGACAGGTCTGACAGCCAATCAGAATCGTCTACGTCACATTGTCCCGCCCCCTTTCAACCAATCAGAATCGTCCACATCACAATGTCCCGCCCCTTTTCAACCAATCCGAAAAACGTATCCGTCACATTATCCCGCCTCCTTCTCAACCAATCAGAAAAACGTATCCGTCACAATATCCCGCCCCCCTTTCATCCAATGAGGTTGTTTGATGGGGTGGGGTTACATATTCCCTTAGTCATCAGAATCTTAATCACACACACACACACGTGCACAAACCGTCAGTACATGACACACACACATACACACGTGCACAAACCCCCCCTGTACGTGACACACCTACGCACATAAACATATGAACAATTATGTTTCTACTGATAAAACATAGACGTTAGAAGTTTATCTCCTGAAGGTTACGTATTCCATAGTCACCCCACTATCACCCACACACATACAACCCCTTAACCCTTACCTTGACACACACATGCACAAACCCAGTGTTTATAAAAATAAAGTTTAATTTGTTTTAGCCTATTGATTATTTGAAATTATTATTTAAAAAATGTTTTATAAAAATAAAGTTTAATTTGTTTTTAGTCTATTGATTATTTGAAATTATTATTTAAAAAAAAAAAAAGTTTTATAAATCGTTGGGTCTCCCTGAACACACACGCACAAACCGTCAGTACGTGACACACCTACATACATAAGCACATGTTTTCTACTGATATGACATATTGCATAAGTTTATTTCCAGAATATTCCCTTAGTCAGCGTTGGGTCTCCCAAGTGGTTTCACAACTTAGAGGATCTGACAGAGGGTACAGAACTTCTACGCTCTCCAATCTAACTTTTAGAGATCACGGACCTTTCTGCAGGTGAGAACTTAACACATTTTCACTAACTTGAATCATTTCATTTATGTGTATTAGATTGAATGTCATTAATAATATTAGAATAATGTAATTAGAAAGAATATCTTGTTCTATTTACTTATAGATGGAAACAGATATATAAAGTTTAATTTGATACATTTAATTACAGAACAAGGTCGGACTATACATATCTGGCAGTAGTGTCTAGGAAATTGAGATCAATCAGCATTAGGTATTTTCATTATGTCTCACAGAACACTGATTTAAGATGAAATGTATAACTCGGAATACTAATAGAATCTTTTTCCTATGATGTCTTAGACAACAGCAAAGTGATTTTCAGATGGCGAGTGTTTTAAAACATCAACGCAATTTACATGACAACAATTTGGGGGCAGCCTACCGCTTTAGTACATCCGTGACCTAAGCCAATTCCTCGAATTACGGGTAAGTCATTACATAAAATGTGAATATTCTAAAGAATGTAGCCAACCCGTTCAAGGATTGTAAAAGCTTACCCTATACTTATTATTTGCTGATGAAGAACAAGGAGAAGAAGAAGACATAGGTCACGTTTTTGACGGAGGAGAAAATAACGTCGATCAAGCGGCTACATACCCTGAGGAGTGTTTCATCACATTGAACGGATTCTTTCGACTAAGAGACGAAAAATTTGGAAGCTTTGAACGTCTGTTTATTACACTTGACAACACTTCAGGTATTGAACATCTTCAATCATTATATGATACTCTTGATTGTCTGAATAGCTGTGTTGCTGTGAATATAGAGTTGATAAAAAGATTTCACAATAGACATGGCGCAGAAGCGGGTGAATCTCACACAGTCTTCAGGGGCTAAGAAAATACGTGGTGAAAATAATCTACCGTCTTGTGATTTTCAGTTTTGATGAAACTTTTTCTAGTAGTTTGTCACATCACAACTCATGCACAACTCTGAACCCCTATTTAACAGACGCTATCGACCGGTTAAACGAGAGTGTAGGACCATCACAGCAGCTTGTTAGACAGACCCCTATTACAGATTATAGTGACATCATTACACCTGAGACACAACAACGCGACAATCAGTGAACTTAATCAGACTCTGTTAGCATTACAGAATAGTCTAAATGAACAAGGTTACTCTACACAGTCGAATCCTTCATTAATAGATGCTGTTAACCAGTTGAATGTTAGTCTAAGAAGTCCTGAGCCGGTTAATACCCAATTAGAGCATTCCAATCATAATTCAAATCATAATGTATCAAATACACCACATACTCAACACGACATATTCAGTGAACTTAACCAGAGTCTGCTAGCATTACAGAATAGTCTAAATGAACAAGGTTACTCTACCCCCTTGAATCCTGAGTTATTAGATGCGGTTAATCAATTAAATGATAGTTTGGCTTTAGCCACAGATAAAAACATCAACGAGGTCTCTACTTCAGAAATCGAGCATAATCATACACCGTTATCTCCACATGATCTGTTTCATGATCTTAACCAAAGCCTTATGTTAAATGCGGGTTTTGTAAACTTTTTCGATACCGTTGCTTCACAAAACATTCAAACTGTAAATGAACACAGGACTGAAACAGTAAATGATCAGTCTCCTAATGTAGAAGACGTGCAAACAGCTAATACTGAGAACATAAACCCCCAAAAGTCCTGTAATGCTTTTAACTCCATAATAATGATTGTCATGCAAGAACAAGTAAATTGTTTTTTTATGGGGGGTTCTGCTGGTTTGAAAGAAAGAGTAGCCGGCTTTGTTGTCAGAACGGTGTATGATTACGATTTTACACTTCAGATGCTTCTCAAATTTAGATACATCAGCAAATGTGACAGCTGTGTTTTCAGTTAATCCTACATCACGGAAGATTTGTCTACCGATTTTTTTTTCAGATTGAAGGTCATTATTTTGAGGGTTCAAAAGTTGTGTAACACAGTGTAAAACACATGTCTTTATTATGAAATATATACAGATGTCTCATCTTCTGTATAGCTTCCGAAGTGAATAATGTACTAATCTTCCTTCTATATGAACCACCACGAGGTGGTCGAACTATTTGGATTACTATTTCGAGTGTGTTATCTGAAAAAATTTCACATTTACTTTGAAAAGAATTTTCAAGCATGGTCAGAAAAGACTGTAAATCAACGGACCCATTAACTAGATGAATACGTGAATATACGTCAATCGTATCACCTCTAATTTCAACCGTTAATATGTCCTTTGGTGAAATCATTTCATTAGCCACTTTTATCAAACTGTTTAAGATTTCTAAAACATAATTATAAAAATCCGCAAAGCTGTCTACAGCTGCAATCGATGAAAAATTTACTCTTCTCCTAATTTCAGTATTATTGAATTGGTCGCGATTAATTATTCTAATATTAGGATCAATTCCATTACCAGCTTGCACGTGTTCTACGTTAGGAGGGGATATGTTCTCGACGTTATCTGTTCACATGTTTTCTACGTTAGGAGGGGCTATGTTCTCGTCATTATCTAATTGCATGCTTTCAACACTAGGGGGTTGTATGTTAACACCACCAAATATTTGCACGTCATTACAGCTTTGGGGGTTTATGTTCTCAGTATTAGCTGTTTGCACGTCTTCTACATTAGGAGACTGATCATTTACTGTTTCAGTCCTGTGTTCATTTACAGTTTGAATGTTTTGTGAAGCAACGGTATCGAAAAAGTTTACAAAACCCGCATTTAACATAAGGCTTTGGTTAAGATCATGAAACAGATCATGTGGAGATAACGGTGTATGATTATGCTCGATTTCTGAAGTAGAGACCTCGTTGATGTTTTTATCTGTGGCTAAAGCCAAACTATCATTTAATTGATTAACCGCATCTAATAACTCAGGATTCAAGGGGGTAGAGTAACCTTGTTCATTTAGACTATTCTGTAATGCTAGCAGACTCTGGTTAAGTTCACTGAATATGTCGTGTTGAGTATGTGGTGTATTTGATACATTATGATTTGAATTATGATTGGAATGCTCTAATTGGGTATTAACCGGCTCAGGACTTCTTAGACTAACATTCAACTGGTTAACAGCATCTATTAATGAAGGATTCGACTGTGTAGAGTAACCTTGTTCATTTAGACTATTCTGTAATGCTAACAGAGTCTGGTTAAGTTCACTGATTGTCGCGTTGTTGTGTCTCAGGTGTAATGATGTCACTATAATCTGTAATAGGGGTCTGTCTAACAAGCTGCTGTGATGGTCCTACACTCTCGTTTAACCGGTCGATAGCGTCTGTTAAATAGGGGTTCAGAGTTGTGCATGAGTTGTGATGTGACAAACTACTAGAAAAAGTTTCATCAAAACTGAAAATCACAAGACGGTAGATTATTTTCACCACGTATTTTCTTAGCCCCTGAAGACTGTGTGAGATTCACCCGCTTCTGCGCCATGTCTATTGTGAAATCTTTTTATCAACTCTATATTCACAGCAACACAGCTATTCAGACAATCAAGAGTATCATATAATGATTGAAGATGTTCAATACCTGAAGTGTTGTCAAGTGTAATAAACAGACGTTCAAAGCTTCCAAATTTTTCGTCTCTTAGTCGAAAGAATCCGTTCAATGTGATGAAACACTCCTCAGGGTATGTAGCCGCTTGATCGACGTTATTTTCTCCTCCGTCAAAAACGTGACCTATGTCTTCTTCTTCTCCTTGTTCTTCATCAGCAAATAATAAGTATAGGGTAAGCTTTTACAATCCTTGAACGGGTTGGCTACATTCTTTAGAATATTCACATTTTATGTAATGACTTACCCGTAATTCGAGGAATTGGCTTAGGTCACGGATGTACTAAAGCGGTAGGCTGCCCCCAAATTGTTGTCATGTAAATTGCGTTGATGTTTTAAAACACTCGCCATCTGAAAATCACTTTGCTGTTGTCTAAGACATCATAGGAAAAAGATTCTATTAGTATTCCGAGTTATACATTTCATCTTAAATCAGTGTTCTGTGAGACATAATGAAAATACCTAATGCTGATTGATCTCAATTTCCTAGACACTACTGCCAGATATGTATAGTCCGACCTTGTTCTGTAATTAAATGTATCAAATTAAACTTTATATATCTGTTTCCATCTATAAGTAAATAGAACAAGATATTCTTTCTAATTACATTATTCTAATATTATTAATGACATTCAATCTAATACACATAAATGAAATGATTCAAGTTAGTGAAAATGTGTTAAGTTCTCACCTGCAGAAAGGTCCGTGATCTCTAAAAGTTAGATTGGAGAGCGTAGAAGTTCTGTACCCTCTGTCAGATCCTCTAAGTTGTGAAACCACTTGGGAGACCCAACGCTGACTAAGGGAATATTCTGGAAATAAACTTATGCAATATGTCATATCAGTAGAAAACATGTGCTTATGTATGTAGGTGTGTCACGTACTGACGGTTTGTGTGTGTGTGTTCAGGGAGACCCAACGATTTATAAAACTTTTTTTTTTTTTAAATAATAATTTCAAATAATCAATAGACTAAAAACAAATTAAACTTTATTTTTATAAAACATTTTTTAAATAATAATTTCAAATAATCAATAGGCTAAAACAAATTAAACTTTATTTTTATAAACACTGGGTTTGTGCATGTGTGTGTCAAGTCAAGGGTTAAGGGGTTGTATGTGTGTGGGTGATTGTGGGGTGACTATGGAATACGTAACCTTCAGGAGATAAACTTCTAACGTCTATGTTTTATCAGTAGAAACATACTTGTTCATATGTTTATGTGCGTAGGTGTGTCACGTACAGGGGGGGTTTGTGCACGTGTGTATGTGTGTGTGTCATGTACTGACGGTTTGTGCACGTGTGTGTGTGTGATTAAGATTCTGATGACTAAGGGAATATGTAACCCCACCCCATCAAACAGCCTCATTGGATGAAAGGGTGGTGGGATATTGTGACGGATACGTTTTTCTGATTGGTTGAGAAGGAGGCGGGATAATGTGACGGATACGTTTTTCGGATTATTTGAAAAGGGGTGGGACATTGTGACGTGGACGATTCTGATTGGTTGAAAGGGGGCAGGACAATGTGACATGGACGATTCTGATTGGCTGTCAGACCTGTCAAAATCGGTTTGATGAAATATAAGCCATAACTCTCTCTCTACTATATTTACAGATAACTGTGCCCACACATAGCCTCATGTTTTAAATTTTTAGTCTCTACTCTTAAGTATGACACTCAAAATAGCATTTTTTCTCTAAACAGTGAATTGAGACAAATTCAACTGCAGTATTACAGTAGGCAAAACATTAAAACATGCATCAAGAAGCAATCTGGGACCAAGTGTGTGAACCTGTGGCATAGGCTATAGCATATCATTCATGCAATGCAGTATTTTCACATTCAGTGAGCCCTTGTGCCCTGTGCATGTGTAATGAAGCACCGGAGGCAGCAGGAGTAGAATCCATTTGCGGATTTAGAAAGAAACACACAGACAGAAATCGTAGTCAAAAAACATAGTGCGAGTCAAAGCCGGGAAAACACTACAACGAGGAAAACGAAACCAGAAATCAGAACAGCAAGCAGGGTCATACACGAAAATCAGTATCAGAGGCTAGGCAGGATCAGAAACAGGTAAACAGGCAATAATCATACACTTAACGAGGCAAGGCAAATCAGAACACTTGGTATGTCACATGGGGACGATACTTCGCATCAATGCGGGCATGGGTTATATATGTCCGTGCTGAAACAGGTAGCGTGTCACATGACTAATTAGTATTCCAGGGAAGGCTCGCGTTCATGCTGGGATGTGACAGAGCCCCCCCCCTCTAAGAACACCTCCAGGTGTTCTACGCCGAGGACAGGGGGGTGGAGCAGTCTGGTTGAGCAGCGTGGAATTCCTCCATTAGGGAGGGGACAAGGATGTCCGCTGAATCCACCCACGAGCGCTCTTCTGGACCATAGCTGTCCCAATTGACAAGATGCTGCAGGCGGTTACGGAGGCGACGAGAGTTCAGAAGGGCCTGCACTCTATATGCTGGGGCCCCGTCTATGTCAAGCGGGGGTGGAGACTCGTCATGCATGGGGGTGCTAGATGGAAGATTATAGGCAGGCTTGAGAAGGGAGATGTGAAAGGTGGGAGAGATGAGGTATGTGGGCGGTAACTGCAGATGGTAGGAGACCGGGTTGACCTGGCGGATGATCATGAACGTGTGGACAAAACATGGGCTCAGCTTCCTACGCGGGAGCTGGAGTTTCAGGTTGCATGTAGACAGCCAGACCTGCTGCCCCTCCCTGTAGGTGCCATAGTTCTCTGTCTTCTGATAGCTCTCTGCAGGCGTACGTGAGCCCTCTCCCATACTTCTTGGCTGCGTCTTAACCAGTCATCCACCGCAGGGATAGAGGAGTGTTCACCTGACCAGGGGAACAGTGGCGGTTGATAACCCAGGACACACTGGAACAGCGTGAGCCCCGTAGATGAAATGGTTGAGGGAATTTTGGGCATACTCGGCCCAGGGGAGGAACTCACTCCAGCGGTGTTGTTCACAGCTGCAGTAGGAGCGGAGAAACCTCCCGATTTCCTGGTTCAGTCTTTCTGCTTGACCATTCGACTGTGGGTGGTATCCAGAACTCAAGCTCACATTGATACTCAGTTGGGAACAGAAAGCCCGCCAGACGTGTGATGTGAACTGGGAGCCCCTGTCCTAAACAATGTCCTTCAGGAGTCCGTAGTGACGGAACACCTGGTGGAAGAGCGTGGTAGCTGTTTCCATAGCTGTGGGTAATCCCTTGAGTGGCACCAACTTGCAAGCTTTCGAGAACCAGTTGATGACCACTAGGGTCATGGTAAACCCCTCCGAAGCCGGGAGATCTGTCAAGAAGTCTTCTGCGATGTGCGACCAGGGATGGTGCGGGATCGGCAGTGGTTCGAGCAGACCCTCAGGAAGCTGACGGTTGGTGCGTGATTGGGCGCAGATGGCACACGACCTCACGTAGTCCATCACATCATGGCTGAGAGAGGGCCACCAGAAACGGTGCTGGGTAAGTTCCTTAGTGTGCTGAATACCCGGATGGCCACTATTGGGCGTTTTGTGAACCCATTGCAGTACTCTAGGACGAAGCGTGATGGGAACATAAAGCTTGGTCGCAGGGCATGCTCCACATGAGCTCTCCTTATTTCCTCCACCAGATTCCACTGTATGGGGGCCAGGATGACCGAGAATGGCAGGATGGGGTCAGACAGAGGCTGTGGAGTCTTGGCTTCCATCTGGCAGGACAGTGCGTCAGCTTTACCGTTCTTGGAGCCCTGACGATAGGTCACAGAGAAGTTAAAACGCGTGAAGAAGAGGGCCCAGCAGGCCTGACGGGGGTTGAGACGCTTGGCTCCATGCAGATATTCGAGGTTGCGATGGTCAGTGAGAACCAGAAAGGGGTGTCGTGCTCCCTCCAGCCAGTGACGCCATTCCTCTAGAGTGGCTTTAATTGAGAGGAGTTAACGGTTGCCTACGTCGTAGTTTGCCTCTGCTGAGGTTAGCTTTCTGGAAAAGTACACACATGGATGAAGTTTCCCCGAATTCTGCTGGCGTTGAGACAGGATCGCCCCAATACCTGAGCTGGAGGCATCAACTTCCACAACAAAAGGATGATCTGGATCGGGGTGATGTAGGATGGGGGCTGTGGTGAAACTGTCTTTGAGCTTCTGGAATGCTTCATGTGTCTGGTCTGTTCATGACAGTCTCTGGGGCGTCCCCCTTAGAAGTGAGGTTGACGGACGAGCAGTCATGCTAAAATTTCTGATAAAACGTCTGTAGAAATTAGTGAATCCTAGAAAGCGTTTTAAGTCCTTAATCGTGGTGGGTTCGGGCCAGTCAGAGATGGGTTGGATCTTGGCTTGATCCATCTCCACTCTACCTGGTGAGAGCACATAGCCGAGGAAGGTGAGTGTGGTACGGTGGAACTCACACTTCTCTTACTTGACATAAAGGTGGTTCTGCAGGAGGTGGGACGGGACGAGGCGTACATGGCAGGTGTGATCTTTGAGGGAGGAAGAGTAGATCAATATGTCGTCTATGTATGCAATGACAAATCTATTCAACATGTCCTTCAAAATCTCATTCACTAGAAACTGGAATATGGTGGGAGCGTTAGTGACTCCGTAAGGCATGACTAGATATTCATAGTGTCCCCATGTTGTGTGGAACGCAGTCTTCCATTCATCCCCCTCCTTGATTCGAACAAGGTTATAGGCACTCCGTAAGTCCAATTTAGTGAATTTCGTGGCCCCTCAAAGTTGTTCCAGAGCCGCGGGCACCAGAGGGAGAGGATAGGGGTAGCAGACAGTGATTTTGTTCAGGCCTCTGTAATCAATGCAAGGGCAGAGGCCACCGTCCTTCTTCTCCACAAAAAAGAAGCCAGCAGCAGCAGGTGATGTAGAGGCGTGAATGAACCCCGAGGCTAGTGTTTCTTCAATGTAATCATACATAGCTTGACATTCTGGCATAGATAGAGGGTAAACACGGCTTTTTGGCGGCATGGTGTTGGGTAATAGCTCTGTGGTGCAGTCCCAAGGGCGATGAGGTGGAATATGTGAGGCTTTTTCTTTACTGAACACCTCATTAAGGTCCTCGTATTCCTTGGGCAGCTTAACAGTATGGTGGGATTCTAGGCTTTCGACTAACGTGGTGAGGCATGGACAAAGCTGAGGGATGAACAGTGTTGCTGACAGTGAAGAGACCAGTGTGTCAGTTCCCTCTCTCTCCATGAACGGTTCATGTTGTTGAAGCCAGGGCAGACCCAGAACGACGGGATTGGCAGGTGAGGAAATGACGAAAAATGTGGTCCTCTCATGGTGAAACAGTCCAATTCCCAAGTCTAGTAGCGCTGAGACAGGAAAAGCATGGTTAGCATAGTGCAGTATAGCCAATAAGGCTACCTTAGAAGGCAGTTTAGCTTCCCCACCTGAGATGTGGCAGTTTTCACCAGGCAGCGTGACACTTGCTGACCTGGTTGACCGCAGTAGTAGCACAGCCGTAGATCAGTCCGGTGTTGGCGTTCTCTTTCTGACACGTGATCGCCTTAGATGCATGGGCTCGGGTGCATCTTCAGGGGTAGTGTGGACATCCTGGTAATGATGCGGCTGGAAACGAGTTAGTGGCACGGTGTTGGCACCGCAGATTGTCGAGCCGGATTGCCGTCCTGATAAACTGAGATAGTGTGGAGTTGGCGTCTCCGCACGCCATTTCAGCCTGTAGCACTGTGTTTAATCCCCCTCGAAAAATGGCCAGAAGTGCTGTGTCGTTCCACCCGGATTGGACTGCTAGGGTATCACGTAGTCTGCTGCACTGTCCGAGCCCTGGCGTAACTCCATTAGCTGGACAGAAATGTCTTTTCCCCCGGCTGGGTATTCGAAGACCTCACGGATCTGCCCTGCGAAATAATCCGCTGAAGTCTTTACTTGCGGGTCAGAGTCCCACACTGCTGATGCCCAGTCTAAAGCTCTACCAGTGAGGAGAGATAGTATAAACATGCACTTGGCCATCGAATTTCTCTGGTAGTGACATTTGTGGAGTTACACTGTATGGTGCAGAAACAGGAGGCATGCAGCATGCAGATATGCTTCCTTTTTCCCATACTTCCTAATTTGCTACAGTTACACTAACTTCTCTTAACTTCTCATAATGCAATAACTGCTGAAGTGTCACAAGAATACCCTATGTACTTCACCCTAATTACTTTGTAACTGGGATATTCACATTGATAGGCAAATTTCTGTGTGAAAGAGGAAATTAGACAGAAGTCTGCTGGCTTGCTATTTGCAAATAGAGCAGCAAAATTGACCAACAAATGCTTGTAGTAATATATTTTTGCCAGAGAGGTCTCCATAACCTTAGTCTTCCTCACTGCTTATAAAAATGCAAGGATACTGAGGGCTTTGCTTTACTGATGCTCTTACACACTCGCTGTCAGTGACTGAAAACCAGGTTAATTGTGAACCAGTAGAAGATCTGCACAGGACAAATCCCTGCACAGGTAAAGTAATAAAAAATGGCAAGGATTAATTTCATTTGGCTGTTGGCTTTTTCTTGCTCTTAACGTGTAAATTAAAAAGGTTTTATTTTTTGCAGACGGAAAGACAGACATACATCTTTTAATGATTATTAATTGTGATTTTACTTAAGTTATATTCTATGCATCATTCCTTATATAAGCAATATGTGATCAGTAAGATTTAAGAAAAAAAATCACATTGTTTTCATAAAAATATTTCTCAACAAAATGTGATTTTTAATGGTTAATTTCTAATTATTAGATTGAGTTATGCAGCATGAGTGTGATCAATTCATGTAGTATTAACAAAAAGCAGTTACATTTGAAATCCCATTAGTTTGCTTCTCAAATATGATTTGGCCGGAAAAGTTGGCTGAATTTGTTGTCAATTTTTGAACCATTCATTCAGTCTCCCCACCCTAGGCACAACAATGCTTCTGTAATTCAAATTGCCTCACAGCATTCTCACACGCTTTGTTTATTCAAAGCACAGTACATAGTATTCTGATAGGTAGTATTGTTATACATAGTATACAAACAGGACCAAATAAGAGCTTGGAGCATGGCACATTTAGCTGAATATACTATTGCTGGAGTTTTCTCTGACCTGTAGGACATCTGTATATATTTGTGTACAGATTTAGCGAGGGAAATAATCAGAGATCCCACTCATCCCAACTATAAACTATTCTCCATTCTCTGGTCAGCAAATTGTTTTTAGAATCTGATAGCAAGCACAGAGAGGCAAGCCACATCATGAATTAAGAATAACTACTATTTACTGGACATTAGCACATACTGCACCTTAAGTCAGTGAAATGTCACCCAACAACTGTATGTACTGCAAACATTTTTTCACAAAAGAAAAATAAGCCAGTGTCTTAAAACTGGCTTCACTCTGTCCAATAGAGGATCTGCACAGAACACATCCCACAGTGACCAGTGAAAATGTAACATAAGTTGAAACTGTATGGTTTAATTTAAAAATGTTTAATTTTTGTTTAAATGCCTTTCTCACAATGACAGATGGATTTCTTACATACTTTGGTTCTGATTTGCTTAAACAGATCTTTGCAAAGATTTTACACTAGATTTATAACCTGTGCAATCACAGTTCAGAAGCACATTTAAGCATGAGGAATTTTTACCCACCCAGATTTCACTGATGGTTTACTGCTATGAGTATTTCACATCTGTTCACATATGAGATTTTTGTTGATATACACACTTTTCATGGGTTGTGCAATATATAACGGTTTGATAGGTCAGACTGCTTGATTATTCTTTTAAATAGAAGATGAAAGTAGAGTCTTGAAGTAATACTAATTTAATATGAACACAATTAAGCCACTTTATGAGTGTTTTTTCTCAGGAAAATTATAACCTAAGCCTGTCATATTAATAACGGTTATGTGGTAGGACTTGTTCAGTTTCTGGATTAAACTGGTTTCACTAGAAAATGGTGAGCCACTCGGTTACATAAACATTTCATGTAATTTCAAGTGAATGCTGAAAGAGTGAAGCAGGAAAGTGGCCAGTGACCACAATGTAAAGGTTGCCTACTCAAAGCAGAATGTAAAATACTGCATGATAGGTGTTTTAACTACAAATAAGGATGACAATTCATCTCGGGGTGGCATGAACACACACATTTAACACCTAGGGGCAATTTACAAGCATGTTTTTTTTAAAGTGGGGGGTAACTGGTAAACCATGGGGACATGAAAAACTTTTTAATGTAAAACAATGTAATAACTGGAAATAACTTACCATCACCTCTTTTTAGTCATGGCTGTCCTACAACAGATTACCAGAGTGACAACAACAACCAGAAGCCACAGTTCAGGAAACTGGAGCACAGGCCTCTTTGACTGCACATCTGACTTGAATACCTGTGAGTCTGTACCCACGTGGTTTAACATCCAGCAAAAACCCAGAACTAACTTCAAGACTATGATTTAATGTTGTATATGGACATGACTTGCAATGCTAGAAACCCTTGCAATTTTACTTATAATTTACAACTGGAGTAAGTGTTGTTCAAGAACACAATGTTATTTGGTACATGTACCCCAAGATGTCTGACTTGTTGGACCAGTTGGAAGGCCCAATTGTGTGTAATCTTAAAAAGCAAAGTGGATGTTTAGTACATTCAGAGTTGTCAGCTTGAATGATATTTCTATATGGCCACGTGCCTCAAGAATTTAATGGCAAAAAAAGAAAAACACCTTTTTGAAGTCGTTATCTTACTTCACTTATCATGACAGTCAGGAACTGCACATTGGGACGTCAATTTTATCTCCTTTGTATATATTTTACTAACAGCACTTAGTAACTGGGATGCAAAAGCTGCTGAAAGTGTAATAGATGGAAACACATAAACAAGTTCATCATAGTGATATTGTAACCATAATTATTAAAAAAAATGCAACTTATAAATGCTACTTATTTTCCATTTATGGGCTGTTAAAATGGAAATAAACATTGTTAAAAATGAAATTAATTGCTGTGTGTATGTGAGTTGCAGGTTGGACTACTATCTGCTGTTTCCCATATTTGCAGTGTCAGACTGTTTCTGATTTTGGATGGTGTTTCTTCATGCCCCTGCTGGACTGCATTCTTCCTGTTTCCTGCTGCCTTCGCAGCAAAATGAGGGAGCGCTATAACATCCAAGTAAGACACACACACACACACGCACACATTGGTGGGTAGGTGCAGTATGAGAAGTAATATCTTGAATAACATAGGTAAAGCATATAATTGTTTCTTTGTCTCACTCACAGGGCTCCATGGCTGAAGATTGCGCCACTGTGCTATGCTGTTACCCCTGTGCCTGGTGGCAGATGTCACGTGAATTAAAGGCCCATCGCTAGACAGATTTTTTTGGAAGTTTGGGCTTGTTATGTAAAAATGTGCATCACTGCAGAGCACATTGCTTGTTTTTTTTTATTGACTTACAGCTCACCATATAATGAAGAACATGTTTTACAAAGTATTCATAGTTTTTGTTGGATTTAGCTGGCGTAGCTTTGCATTTTGCTATTAATGATTTAAGCAAGCAAATAAAGACTTACTTAAACTGCGAGTATATTTGTTAATCTGTTGGTACACTATATTGCCAAAAGTATTTGCTCACCTGCCTTGACTCGCATATGAACTTAAGTGACATCCCATTCCTAATCCATAGGGTTCAATATGACGTCGGTCCACCCTTTGCAGCTATAACAGCTTCAACTCTTCTGGGAAGGCTGTCCACAAGGTTTAGGAGTGTGTTTATGGGAATTTTTGACCATTCTTCCAGAAGCGCATTTGTGAGGTCACACACTGATGTTGGACGAGAAGGCCTGGCTCTCAGTCTCCGCTCTAATTCATCCCAAAGGTGTTCTATCGGGTTGAGGTCAGGACTCTGTGCAGGCCAGTCAAGTTCCTCCACACCAGACTCTGTCATTCATGTCTTTATGGACCTTGCTTTGTGCACTGGTGCACAGTCATGTTGGAAGAGGAAGGGGCCAGCTCCAAACTGTTCCCACAAAGTTGGGAGCATGGAATTGTCCAAAATGTCTTGGTATGCTGAAGCATTCAGAGTTCCTTTCACTGGAACTAAGGGGCCAAGCCCAGCTCCTGAAAAACAACCCCACACCATAATCCCCCCTCCACCAAACTTTACACTTGGCACAATACAGTCAGACAAGTACCGTTCTCCTGGCAACCGCTAAACCCAGACTTGTCCATCAGATTGCCCGATGGAGAAGCGCGATTCGTCACTCCAGAGAACGCGTCTCCACTGCTCTAGAGTCCAGTGGCGGCGTGCTTTACACCACTGCATCTGACGCTTTGCATTGCACTTGATGTATGGCTTGGATGCAGCTGCTCGGCCATGGAAACCCATTCCATGAAGCTCTCTGCGCACTGTTCTTGAGCTAATCTGAAGGCCACATGAAGTTTGGAGGTCTGTAGCGATTGACTCTGCAGAAACTTGGCGACCTCTTCGCACTATGCGCCTCAGCATCCGCTGACCCCGCTCCGTCAGTTTACGTGGCCTACCACTTCGTGGCTGAGTTGCTGTCGTTCCCAAACACTTCCACGTTCTTATAATACAGCTGACAGTTGACTGTGGAATATTTAGGAGCGAGGAAATTTCACGACTGGATTTGTTGCACAGGTGGCATCCTATCACAGTTCCACGCTGGAATTCATTGAGCTCCTGAGAGCGCGATTCTTTCACAAATGTTTGTAAAAACAGTCTGCATGCCTAGGTGCTTGATTTTATACATCTGTGGCCATGGATGTGATTGGAACACCTGATTCTGATTATTTGGATGGGTGAGTGAATACTTTTGGCAATATAGTGTATATACTGTTCCAGCCCTTGGAAAACAAATTGAGGATGTGACTGTGTTCAGAATAAACCAATCACATGTCAGGAGTATTTATCATACAGCTATAATCAGTAAAATTATTCTAATGAACCCTAAATAAAGATCAGCTGTTTATCATGTAAGCAAATAGCTTACAAAGCATTCATGGTATCTCACTTGTTGAATGGTATAGATCAGGAGAGGGGACTAGAAGAATGTCCACTGTATATTTTCAGATGTACCACTATCATCTTCATCAAACAGCGAAAATGGAGCACCAAAGTAACATCACCAAGAACAGGACGTCCCTCTGAAGAGATAAGCAGTGAAAAGTAGTGATTAATCTCTGCATGTGACAACAATCTGTCATAATTCTCCATCTTTCAGAGCTAGGGAGAGTGGCTAGACAAAAGCCCTTTCTCACAAAACATCAATGCTGATAGACTCTTACCAAAAAAAGACTGAGTGGTGGGAAAAAAAATCAAAGAGTGCTTCTATTAGATTAAGGTTGTGCATATTTTTACAACTAGGTTATTTCCCATTGATGGATATAAGGAGAAGGATAATATATAACATCCACTATCCTATATAGTGTTGGGAAGGTTACTCTGGAAATGTAATAGTTTACAGATTACAAATTACCCTGTTTAAAATGTAATAAGTAGTGTAACTTTTCAATTACTTCATAAAAGTAAAGTAACTGATTACATTTGATTACTTTTTGATTTCTTTTACATTTCTAACAGATATTTTCAACTAAATAATTTCCAAACATTTTTACCAGGCAGGGCTAACCATAAAGTAGTACTCAACTCTGTTTACTGTTAGAATTTTAAATCTTTCATCACGTGAATTAAGATTATATTAATTCATAACAAAAATTGTTTAATACTGTTTTAGGAATCAAATCTTTGCATCATAATGTATGCTCCAATGCTAAAATAATTAATTTATATTAGATCTGACATTACCAACACATTATCAAGGAGGAAAAATGTGAGCTGTATATTTTCTGTCAAAAGGTTCATAAATAGAAATGTGTCTGGTAAAGGTAGCTAGCAGACTAGCTAATTTGTTATGAATGTTTTCAATACAGGTCTTGAGTACACTATGGGGTCGATGAACGCGCTGGTGCGTTTTGGTGGATTTTTTCCACATAGCAGCTAATCCGTCACTGTTTTTATTTCTGTACGCTCACAATAATGGCAAAAACCATATGCTTTTATAAAATAAAGAAAGGCTAGGTTACATACCTGCAGATGCTTCCTCAGGTTTGACATTGAAGTCTTTGATGTCGAAAGCATTTTAACAGCTGGTAAACAAATTTTGCACTAAACTGTTATATTTGCGCCCTTATTGGATTTCAGGATGAAATTATTTTTAAATTTCCAGGACTGAAATGCATTTTTATCACTCGCCATGGTGGCAACTCTCAGACAGGTTGTAGTAGCCTAAAACTTTCAGCGGTGTGGTGCGCCACAAATTCAAACTAGAGAACCAATCAAAAGCATCAGAATAGCACCGCTTTAACAAATACTACCAACAAATTAATATTATTCAACATATCCTATTTTTTTTTTAAAGAAAACATTCAGATGTAACCCTATTTGTAATCTTAAACATTCTCATAAGTAACTGTAATTTAATTACACATTTTTTTCTCAGTAACTGTAACGAATTACTGTTACATTTATTTTGTAATTAAATTATGTAACACTGTTACATGTAACTAGTTACTCCCCAACACTGTGTGTATATATATATATATATATATATATATATATATATATATATATATATATATATATATATAAATATATATCTTCTTTTGGCTCTTTCGCCACAGCGAATCATCTCTCTCCACCTATCCCTATCTTCTGCATCCTCAACACTTGCACCCACTAACTTCATATCGTCATTTATAACATCCATATACCTCCTCATTGGCCTTCCTCTTTGCCTCCTTCCTGGCAGCTCCATGTTCAACATTCTCCTACCAATATACTCACTCTCCCTCCTCTGAACATGTCCAAACCATCTTAACCTGGCCTCCCTAACTTTGTCCCCCAAACGTCCGACATGAGCTGTCCCTCTGATGTACTCGTTCCTAATCCTGTCCAACCTCGTCACTCCCAAAGAGAACCTCAACATCTTCAGCTCTGCTACCTCCAGCTCTGATTCCTGTCTCTTCCTCAGTGACACTGCCTCTAAACCATACAGCATGGCTGGTCTCACCACTGTCTTGTACACCTTCCCCTTGATTCTTGCTAAAATCACACAGAACTCCCGAAACCTTTCTCCACCCATTCCAACCTGCCTGTACTCGCTTCTTTACCTCTTTCCCACACTCTCCATTACTCTGGACTGTTGACCCCAGATACTTAAACTCCTGTACCTTCTTCACCTCTTCACCCTGTAATCTTACTAAATCTTACTGTTCCACTTCCCTCCCTTTCATTCACACACACGTGACGCAAGTCCTACTACGACTGACTTTCATTCCTCTTCTCTCCAGCGCAAACCTCCACCTCTCCAGGTTTTCCTCCACCTGCTCCCTGCTCTCACTACAGATCACAATGTCATCTGCAAACATCATTGTCCAAGGAGACTCCTGTCTGACCTCTTCTGACCTCTGACATCACCATAGCAAACAGGAAGGGGCTCAGAGCCGATCCCTGATGCAGTCCCACCTCCACTCTGAACTCCTCTGTCTGACCTGCAGCACACCTCACCACTGTCCTGCTCCTATCATACATGTCCTGTACCACTCTGACATACTTCTCTGCTACTCCTGACTTCCTCATACAGTACCACAGCTCTTCTCTTGGCACCCTGTCATACACGTTCTCCAAGTCTACAAACACACAGTGCAACTCTCTCTGACCATCCCTATACTTCTCCATCAACATTCTCAGAGCAAAAATTGCATCTGTTGTGCTCTTTCTGGGCATGAAGCCATACTGCTGCTCACAAATTTCCACTACCTTCCTTAACCTAGCTTCCACTACTCTTTCCCATAGCTTCATTGTATGGCTCATCAACTTTATCCCCCTATAGTTGCTGCAACTCTGCACGTCACCCTTATTCTTAAAGATCGGCACTAATACACTTCTTCTCCATTCCTCAGGCATCTTCTCACTCTCTAAAACCCTGTTAAACAAACTAGCTAAAAATTCCACTGCTGCCTCTCCTAGACACTTCCAGACCTCCACTGGGATGTCATCAGGACCAACTGCCTTTCCACTTTTCATCCTCTTCAAAGCCTTCCTGACTTCATCCTTTCTAATCTTATCTATTTTCTGTTCCACAGAGTTCACCCCTTCTACTCTTTTTTCCCTCTCATTTTCCTCATTCATCAGCTCTTCAGAGTTCTCCTTCCATCTCCTCTGTACACTCTCCTCACTTGTGAGCACCTTTCCATCTCTATCCTTAATAACTCTAACTTGCTGCACATCCTTCCCATCTTGATCCCTCTGCCTAGCTAACCTGTACAAGTCCTTCTCTCCGTCTCTAGTGTCTAACCTAGTGTACAACTCGTCATACACCTTCTGTTTGGCCTTAGACACCTCTCTCTTCACTCTGGGCTGTAACTCCTTGTATTCCTGTCTATTCTCTTCAGTCCTGTCCATGTCCCACTTCTTCTTGGCTAACCTCTTCCTCTGAATACTATCCTGAACTTCCTCATTCCACCCCCAAGTCTCCTTATCTTCTTTCCTCCTTCCAGATGACACGGGATGTAGTCTACCTGTGTGCTCCTACCTCCACTCTTGTAAGTCTATGCTCCTCCCTCTTCTAAAAATAAGTGTTAACCATAGCCATGTCCATCTTCTTAGCAAAGTCCACTACCATCTGTCCTTCAAGGTTCCTCTCCTTAACTCCAAACTTGCCCATCACCTCCTCATCGCCTGTGTTCCCCTCACCAACATGTCCATTAAAATCTGCTCCTATCACCACTCTCTCACCCGTGGGAATAGTCTCTATCACCTCATCTAATTCACTCCAGAATCTCTCTTTCTCCTCTAACTCACAACCTACCTGTGGGGCAAAACCACTAACAACATTCAACATCACCCCTTCAACCTCTAACTTCAGACACCCTGTCTGACACTCTCTTCACCTCCAGAACATTTCTCACAAACTCCTCCTTCAGGACCACACCTACCCCATTTCTCTTACTATCCACACCATAATAAAATGGCTTGAATCCTACTCCTATACTATGAGCCTTGCTACCCTTTCACCTGGTCTCCTGTACACACAGTATATCCACCTTCCTTCTCTCCATCATATCAGCCAGCTCTCTACCTTTCCCTGTCATAGTACCAACATTCTATTCTCAGTCCTACACTCTTACCTTTCCTCTTCTCTTTCTGTCTGCACACTCTCCTCCCTCCTCTACTTCTTCGCTGCATCTCATTTTGGATGCTGCATCCTCCAGAGATTGCAGGTTTATGCATACGGCATCAAGAATGTCTTTTTTGAGAAAAGTAACTGTAAAAAAATTGACTGTTCCTTGTGAGGTGTGAAATACCGTAGCCTAATTTCTTTTTTACTTTGTTATTTAACGGTTGATTAGGATCTATTGCCGTGGCGTCCAGGAGCGATTCTAGAATTTTTATTTAAGGGGGGCCCAATGAGGGTATAATAGTAAAAAATAAATAAAATAAATAAATAAAATAAAATAAAGGTTTGACTAACAGGGTAGGATGGTAAACTTATTGCAGCATTCCACTGTATTGCATAGATGTGTATAACATTTGAGTACTGAACAAGCCAAATATGAGTCTCCCTCATCACACACACACACACACACACTTGTCCTCTGATCCTCGCTCTACGATGCCGCGGTCTGTGGATTGAAGAACACGCTGAAAGATGGGGAAGAGCCTGCCACTGTTTTCATATGAAATTTAAAGCCATGGTGGGGTCATGATGGTATAGAGGTGGATTAATTCAGGAAGGACACCAGTGAAGGCTTAAGTGTGAAATGCATATATATATATATATATATATATATATATATATATATATAATATATATATACATACACACATATATATATATATACACACACATATATATATATATATATATATATATATATATATATATATATATATATATATGTGTGTATATATATATATATATATATATGCATATATATATATATATATATATATATATATATATATATACACTATATTGCCAAAAGTATTCGCTCACCCATCCAAATAATCAGAATCAGGTGTTCCAATCACTTCCATGGCCACAGGTGTATAAAATCAAGCACCTAGGCATGCAGACTGTTTTTACAAACATTTGTGAAAGAATGGGTCACTCTCAGGAGCTCAGTGAATTCCAGCATGGAACTGTGATAGGATGCCACCTGTGCAACAAATCCAGTCGTGAAATTTCCTCGCTCCTAAATATTCCAAAGCCAACTGTCAGCTGTATTATAAGAACGTGGAAGTGTTTGGGAACAACAGCAACTAAGCCACGAAGTGGTAGGCCACGTAAACTGACGGAGCGGGGTCAGTGGATGCTGAGGCACATAGTGCGAAGAGGTCGCCAACTTTCTGCAGAGTCAATCGCTACAGACCTCCAAACTTCATGTGGCCTTCAGATTAGCTCAAGAACAGTGCACAGAGAGCTTCATGGAATGGGTTTCCATGGCCGAGCAGCTGCATCCAAGCCATACATCACCAAGTGCAATGCAAAGCGTCGGATGCAGTGGTGTAAAGCACGCCGCCACTGGACTCTAGAGCAGTGGAGACGCGTTCTCTGGAGTGACGAATCGCGCTTCTCCATCTGGCAATCTGATGGATGAGTCTGGGTTTGGCGGTTGCCAGGAGAACGGTACTTGTCTGACTGTATTGTGCCAAGTGTAAAGTTTGGTGGAGGGGGGATTATGGTGTGGGGTTGTTTTTCAGGAGCTGGGCTTGGCCCCTTAGTTCCAGTGAAAGGAAAACTGAATGCTTCAGCATACCAAGACATTTTGGACAATTCCATGCTCCCAACTTTGTGGGAACAGTTTGGAGCTGGCCCCTTCCTCTTCCAACATGACTGTGCACCAGTGCACAAAGCAAGGTCCATAAAGACATGGATGACAGAGTCTGGTGTGGATGAACTTGACTGGCCTGCACAGAGTCCTGACCTCAACCCGATAGAACACCTTTGGGATGAATTAGAGCGGAGACTGAGAGCCAGGCCTTCTCGTCCAACATCAGTGTGTGGCCTCACAAATGCGCTTCTGGAAGAATGGTCAAAAATTCCCATAAACACACTCCTAAACCTTGTAGACAGCCTTCCCAGAAGAGTTGAAGCTGTTATAGCTGCAAAGGGTGGACCGACGTCATATTGAACCCTATGGATTAGGAATGGGATGTCACTTAAGTTCATATGCGAGTCAAGGCAGGTGAGCGAATACTTTTGGCAATATAGTGTATATATATATGTACACACACACACACACATGGTAATGTGGTAACAAATAAATTTAAGGCTATTGCACATATTTTTTATTGCACAATGGAAGGGAACATTTAACTGTTCATGAAGTAGATTGCTTGGGGGAAGAGACTGTTCTTGTGCATGGCTGTCCTAGTATTTGGTGCTCTGTAGCACTGGCCAGATGACAGAAGTTTTTCTGAGCCCTTTTCCTCACTCTGGATGTATACAGTTCTTGAAGGGTGGGCAGGGGAGCACCAATAATCCTTTCAGCAGTCAGCAGTCTGAACCGTTCTCTGTAGTCTTCTGATGTCTAATTTTGTAGTTGAGCTAAACCAGACAGTTATAGAAGTGCACAGAACAGACTTAATGACGGCTGAGTAGAACTGTGTTAGCAGCTCCTGTGGCAGGTTGAACTTCCTCAGCTGCTGACAATCGAGTCTATGTGAGTGTCCCACTTCAGGCCCTGAGAGATGGTGGTGCCCAGGAACCTGAATGACTCCACTGTTGTTACAGTGCTGTTCATGATGGTGAGTGGGGGGAGTGCAGGGTTGTTCCTTCTGACCATCTCCACTGTTTTGAGCATGTTGAGCTCTAGGTTGTTAAGACTACACCAGACAGCCAGCTGCTCAACCTGGATGAGGCCGATGACTGTAGTGTTGTCCACAAACGTCAGGAGCTTGACAGATGTATCAGTAGAGGTGCAGTCATTGGTGTAAAGGGAGAAGAGCAGTGGGGAGAGGACGCAACCCTGGGGGGCACCAGTGCTGGTAGTACGGCTGTTTGACATGAATTTCCCCAGTTTCACTAGCTGTTGCCTATCTGTCAGAAAGCTTGTGATCCACTGAAAGATAGAGTTAGGAACAGAGAGCTGGGTTAGTTTGGTCTTGAGTAGTGTTGGGATGATTGTGTTGAAGGCTGAACTGAAGTACATGAACAGGAGCCTGACATAAGTCCCTGATTTATCCAGATGCTGTAGGATGGAGCGCAGTCCCATGTTGACTGCATCGTCCACGGACCTGTTTGCTCAGTAAGCAAACTGCAGGGGGACCAGTGATGCTCTTCTGATAAGCCAACACCAGTCTGTAGTCAACAGACTAAGCAACAGGTCTGTAGTCATTAAATCCTGTTTTCTTATCTTTATATAAATATAGTTTATGCAATATTTATGAGCACAGTAACAAGAACAATAGTTTAAGCACGGAACTAAAGACACACACACACAGTTTGTAAATAAAGAATAGCTTTGAAGTAAAGTGTAATTGAAATCCCAGGTTCCCAGGGAACTCGACGCTGCGTCATGGCTGAGGCTTTGGGAACGCTTGGAATTGGTGTCTGACGCTCTGTGTGAAATCACACCAATCTATTAGCTAAGGAGGTCACGTAACGTCAGCAAGACCATAAAAGGGCATCTACGTCACATTACTCTAGCTTCTTTGTCTCCAGGAAGCGCTCTGTGTATGTTGGTGTCAATTATCTTTTTTATTGTCTGAGGCCAATGACTTTACTTCTTTATCATAGCGAGCGGTCTCGATGGAACCGATTGCGCGGATTGCAAATGATTGCGCTACGCAGTCTAGGCTTTCTCTTGGCTACATGCACCGAGCCCTGCGTGTGTCGAGGCAGAGCGTCAGCTTCGGTCAGTAAGGTTGCAGGTTCAGTTAGCGGAAATAGAACTTTTCACGTCCTCTCCACTGACTCTAATGTCTCCGCTTCAGCTCCCGGAGCTCGCTTTACGATTTCTCCTAAACCGAACGACGAATTATTATTATTATTATTATTATTATTATTATTATTATTATTATTGTCTGCATCTGATTCTGAAGAGCTCTATGTGGGCTTTATGTAGGCTTTTTGAAAACAGTCAGTGGCGTTGAAAGCAATTTAAAAAAAGAAAAGATAAAGAAAGATAAAGAAAATAAATTTGAAGAAGTGAGACTAGCTGAATTTAGACTAAAAAATGAGAAGTGAAAGATAAGCACTGAGGCTAGCCATGGGTGGACCAGGCTATAAATAAAATAAAAAGAAAAGAAAACGAAGTGTTTGCATGGGACTAAAGGGTTAATTCCACCTCTACGCATCCTCATCTCAAACTTGCTGTTGCCATTCATGGCAGGATTCATGATTTTATCACCCAAATGGTCACTGGGTGTTAATAAATAATTTTTTTTAAATTAAAATTAAAACTATTTTTTAGACAAACATGTTGATTACTTAAAAGTGGATCATTTTTTAAAACAGACTGTACCAGCATTTTCCTTTTCATTAGCCTATTATTGTTTAACAAAATCTTATATGTATGCACAGTACCCATTAAATGGCCAAAGATACTACTTCAGAATGATTACACCAGCCTGTGAAATCATTTATTTTTGGGCAGATTTATTATAGAGGATACATTTTGTGTCTTCAAAATAGAAAATGTAGTGTAATACATGCATTAAATATGATTAATTATAAAACAACAATATATAGTTTTACATTTTTTCCCCCCACAGGCTGGTCCCTTCTGAAATCACCCCATACATGTTTGATTTTGAGAACAACAAAAATGATTTGCATGTAGATCTATAGTTACTATTCATTTTGCATTTATAAATATGAAAATAATTTGGACTGGTAAATACAACAGCCCTTTTATAAGAATATGGTAAACTCTTCAGTCACGTAAGTAGCAAAACAGTAATATATGTGTTCATCTGAATGTTAAATGCAGGGAAGACAGGAGGAAAACAGCACTGTGTGTATTTGGTCCATTTAAAATTTCAGGTTTAAATTTATATTTTAATCTCTTTATTTTTCTGGGTACTGCGTAGAATAGCATGCAATCTGAAATGGGGCATGGGGTTAAGGGTCACTGGGAAGCATCTATAAAATGATTTACGTAACATAGGACAGACTGAAGAGGTCGTTCCTCCCCCATGCCATGTGACTCTTTAATTCCACTCAGGGTGGGAAAAGTCAGTGCTGACACTACTCTCTGTCCTGGACTGTACAATAAACTACACACTACACACAATACACTCCGGTTTGTACAGAACTCTTCAATACACTGAGATTTGCACAGGACTTAAACACGCAGTTTTTGCACATAAATGGTTTTTGCACATCACCTCACTAGGTCTGTACCTTTAAACACTTGTTTTTGGCACATTACTTATCTTGTATTCCTCTAATTCTCTATATTTATTCCTTAAATCTCTGTATTTAGTTTTTTTTTTTTTTTTGCTATTTTTTGTTAAATGGTGTAATATTTTGTTATTTGTTATATTTTTTATATATATTTTTGTACCCTTAAATTCGGGTATTTTAGTATTTTTTGTTATATTCCTTCTTGTTTTAACTATTACCTGTGCTTGTGGATACTGCTGGAAGCTGTGTCTATCTATCTATCTATCTATCTATCTATCTATCTATCTATCTATCTATCTATCTATCTATCTATCTATCTATCTATCTATCTATCTATCTATCTATCTATCTAGGTTTCATTTCATTGAATTCACAAACTGTTATCATTGAAAAGAAAACAATAGAAAACTTTTCATTTATTCATTTTTTTCAGTCTTTTGCATTGGGCTGCAGCAATCCCATATTAATCACCCATGCCCCACCTATAGCATGAGATGTTTTAAGGAAATCTCACAACATGTCAAAAACACACCTCAGTTATAATTTATTTATTCTCATTTCATCTGAGAATTAGCACCAAAGATTTGGCCACAAACCATCACTGACCATCAAGATTGTATTATAATTTTCCTTTTTTGTATTATACAAGATTATTGTATAATATATTGTATTTGTATAATGTTCCCAGTTCCTAGTACAACAGGGCAATGAGTTTGTGTCCTTCACCACATGGCCTTGTTCTTGCTGTTTCTCCGACACCACTATTGGGAAATTAGCACCAACGATTTTTGAGGAAAACCAAAATTATCTATATTGTGTCAATATCAGCTTCTAAACACTAGGTGACAGAGTTGCACAAAGTAAAAATGTGGAACATCCGTGATGATCTGATGTAAAACAGATTATAGCCTTGAAAAAGTGAAGTTTCAAGACAAATGAAACAAATCAATTAATAGCAAATTAAATTTGTTTCAAATAGCTCATTGTTAGTATGAGTAAATTAAATATCTGGTCTCACTTCACAGACACTGATGAATGTGGTATTTTGATGTGCTAAAATCTTTATTAAAATACACACAATCCCAAATGAACATGTAGTTTGCATATATGTAAATTAACAGCCCTTTTGAACAACTTCAATGCTCTTGAAAGGCACAAAGCAGTTGAGCTGGCAATTTAAATTTGTCAGTGTTTTTGCTCTTTACATTGCGTTTTCCGAGCACTTTTCGGACCTCTCAGGGAATCAGTGTCTTGGACCAAAAATGCACTGAACTGGTAAATCTGTGTCGGGGCCTAGTTGTCCTCCAGTTGTCCAGTTGTCCTCCAGTTGTTCTCCCAGATCAGTCATCGGTTCTCAATCAAACTGTAATCCCATGATAGATCTTTGACCGACGTGTTAGACGGCGTTCCTCACCACCAACACCATCATCCTGTAGAATGTGTGCAAGGGTGCACTAAAGCTGTTCTGGTGGTTAGTGGTAGCCCAGCAACTTACTAATGCATTTATTATGGTTTCCATTTATTCTGGGCTACACATATGTTAAGCTAATGCACCCTTTTGAAAGAGAGTAATTGAGTTTTCACCAGTATCTTATGGAATGGGCGGATCTAGATTAGAAAACCAATTCAGCTGTTCCCTAGTCAGCTACACACATCATAAAAATTGTTTAATAATCTCGGTTAAAAACAATAATCACTCATCATTCATTAATTCATTTATTCACTACTTAGTCAGGAGTAGGTGCCTCTATTCGGGCGATCTTGGGATTGAAGGCACAAGTTTTAAATGGAACACCAATACATTGGCCAAACAAACAAACAAACAAACAAACAAACACAAAGGATTTCATGTAATTGCTTCTTTAATTTCTATAAGGATAGATCAAAAATTGGAATAAAAGAGGTTTAGTAAGGATGACGTCTATACGATCAGAAATACAGACAAGATTAAAAGATTAGGGTTTTTTTAAAAAGTTTTTTTAGTTAGTTTTTTTTTACTTAGTTAGTTTTTTTTTAGTTAGTTTTTTAATTTAATTTATTTAGTTTAGTTTCTGTTCCGAGTTTATGGTGAGTAGCTTTGCCTCTCTCTCTGTCTCTCTCTCTCTCTCTCTCTCTCTGTCTCTCTCTCTCTCTCTCTCTCTCTCTCTGGCCAGAGAAACAGGAAGAACGGTTTATATGCTCCTTCCTTGACAGGAATTAGTTTAGAGACAGACTGATTTAAGTGGTTTTGGACGCGTTTTCTCTCATTTCCCTACTGGCTCTGGTCTCTGCGCTGGTGCTGACTGCTGATGGAGGTTTTTGAAGAGGCACTGCAGTATCTCATATCCTCCGGTATACCGGGTAGGCTTGGGGTTTCAAACTCCACATATCATGTATCGTCATTGCATTCAGACATACTGCACTTAGAACACTTGGTATATGAATAACAATGACTACAATCTGCAATTCTGAGATATAATCTGACATATGACTTCTAAAATATATTATTTTCAGCGTTTTTTTTTTTCTTTTCTGCAGATATGATAGTATATTCCATTCTTTTTAACATTTGACAGATAAAATGTTTTGTATTAAAACAGTTAAAACTAGTAACTGTTGAGTTATATATGTTAGCTCTTTTTATGGATTTGACATGGCTTCTGGTTTTCCTGTTGTTGTTTTTCTGTGGTTATGTTTCTGCTGTGAGATTAGTTGTAAAAGAGCAAGGCTGTTTTTCAAAGTTTTCCTATGTCAAAGCTTCTTTCTTTCTAGCATTGCAAAAACCAAACATGCAATCAATGAATAATTTCCATCTTGTTTTGACTGAATTGGTAGTGGAGGAAAATGGAGCTGTGGATTCAGAATTCCCTCCGGATGTGTTTGGGGATGAGACCGACTGGCTTCCTAGCATCACAGAGGAGGTGGCTGCATTTCCAGACACACCAGTGAGTCGATTATTCGTCACAGTGGTTCTTAAAGTAGAAATCACTCATTAATGTATTTATATGTATTATTAAGTTATTTAGTAATGGGTTAAAGCATATCACAACATCATGGGAAAGCATCTCTGAATGAATGAAGAGGAATTCAGTCTTGGTTGGATTTAGTTTCAGCTGCTGAGTTGACATCCATGACATGATTTTGGCTAGATCTGCTGAAATCAATTAACTTTGGTCAGTTAGTTAACAAAAAATATTGTAATAAGAAGGACACTAAACTGTTTTTCAGGCGCCAAGAAATCCTACCTCTTACCTAACTTGACTCATTTCTGGCCAAGTACTTTATGGGATTTGGATTTCTCTACACCTTTATTAGTATTAATCCCAATAGTTCCCAATAGTTCTCTTTCAATTGGTTCTCTGTTGAATCATAGTTCTAGAGTAAAGAGTTAATTGATTTGTTGATCTTCATGATGACCTGTTGTTCCAGATCTGTAAAAGCCCAGAAGAGATGCTGGACAGGAGACTGCAGCTACTGAAAGAAATTTTAATCAGTGAAGAGACCTACCTGAATGAGTTGAAAATCCTGATCATGGTAACATACACACCACAAAATACAAATGTACTCGTAGACTCTGCTAATTCATTCATTCATTCATTCATTCATTCATTCATTCTTTTTAGTAACTGCTTTATACTGGTCAGGGTGGATCTGGAGACAATCCCAGGAACACTGGGTGTAAGGCAGTAATACTGCACTCTGGATAGGATGTGCCATGCAGATAGACATTCACACACTCTAACACCTTAGGGCAATGTAGCCCATTCACCTACTGGCATGTTTTTAGTGGGGTGGAAGAAATCAGAGAAACCCATGCTGACATGGGATGTGTAGTGCACAACTATAGCTATAGCCATAAAGCATCTTTACAGGAAACATAGATGTAGGTCAGAAATTCTCACTTAAGGCAGCATGTATCAACGTTATCGTACAAGTTCCTGGCCAGGGTTAAAGTTGTAAAATAAAATGCAGTTTTGAAATGGCAAGGCCAGTTATCTTGTTTTTGTAATACACTGAAGACATTTGAGATTAAAGGATGAATATCAGGCAATAAAACAGAATTTCAGCTTTTGTTTCCTGATATTTATATCTAGACATGTTAAACAACTTAGAACATGGCACATGAAACATGGGAAATTTTAAACTTACCATGTCAGTGACCAGACCTTAACCTAACAGTGTGTGCATTTCTGAGACTGAAGGCAGAACCCGCAAAACAATGTCTCAAAGAATCTGATATATCGTCAATATTAAGAAATGACAGCTGAAATTCTGATCTATCATCTCATATTCATGTTTTGGTCTTAATCAGAATTGCCTCTGGTGTATAGACAAAAAAAAAGAAGGGACAAAAAAGAATTGGCCTTACTGCTTCACAACATTCGGAGGAGAATGTATGTATAAATAAGTCTATGAAGTCATTATGTTTTTGTATTTGGATGGCCAGTGCTTAGCTCATGTGTTATAATTTTCCAACAGAAATATACTTGATATATGGAAAAAAAAATCTTCCCCTTTCAGTTTTGGAGAAACTTCCTATCAGTCATAAGCAGAAAGTGAAGTGCTTCTTTCTTTTTATGTGAAACTGAACAGGGTGGGTTTGAGAGCAGTAATACTGACCTCGATAAATTCAATTTAATGAACTTGCAAAATGAGTGTCACCACTGTAGACTTGCTAAATAGTAAGTTTTTTTAAATGCTTGTTGGCTCTTGTTTCTTCAGTAGTTTCAGTTGTATTTAGCATGAGAGTAAGGAACTTCCTTAATCATTTAAATAGAATGAACACTTCTTTATTTCCAAAATCAGTCAAACTGGGATTTGAGTCTTAGCTTGAGATGCTTCATGCACAGGCATCTGATGTACACTCAGTGGCCACATTATGATGACCACATTATACACGTTTTCTTCTTTATAGACTAATTGGGCATTTTATCTAGTAAACGTATTATACAGACAAACTTTATAGGCATACAATTACAGGCTGTCAGGTCCCCACTACAAGATACCTGTATGGTCACTAGATAAGAAATTGTTCTTGCTTGGCTCTGCAGCAGGTAGTCTCACAAACCACATTTTTCCAGGGTGTTACAGAGGGGTGTGTTTTGTGGTAGCACAGTTTCGCAGTTTCCATAGTGTTGATCATGTCCTCAAGCAGGTAGCTCTTATAAAGAGCTGATAAAAGCAGCAAAATTCTGGCTTGTTGTCCTCCTTTAACGTAAGCATTAGAATAGCATGGTTACTATAGTGCAATCAGTGCCTTATCATGGTAATGAAGCCTATACTATATACTATATATTGGACACTTCTCTACAGTTCTCTTTGTCTCTCTTTTCCCCAGCCTCTGAAGGCTCTCAGGGCCTCAGCTAGTACATCCCAGCCTGTGTTGTCCATTGAGCAGGTCCAGACAGTGTTCTACCAGCTGCCAGAGCTCTTAGATATCCACACTGAGTTTCATAGCAGCCTCAGAGCGAAACTAGAGTTATATTTAGATCTGGAACCAGGCCTTCCTCTGATTCAGCAGCATGAGAACCTTGACCTGTCCGTGGGAGATCTCTTCATCAAATTTGTGAGTTTATTTTTTTTTTTTTATTCCATTTTAAACAGGAGAGATTCAGACGTCATGACCATAAACAGGAAATTTGCTTTAAGTTTTAGAGTGCATATATTGGGTTTCACACTTTTGTCATATGTAGTGAATGTGAAGAGGTTTTTTTTCAAAGGTGATATTCCTTTGTTTTAACATGTTTTTTTGTTTATGTGCAATCTTAAGGGCATGGCATGGCAAAATTTAGTCAGAACCAAAAATATTTGGACATTAACAAATATGTTATTTGACTGTCCTTTTAGCTGTCTACAGATAGTTCACATTAAATAAAGAAAATGATTTCAAGGTGCAGACTTTTGGTTTGCTTCCTGTTAGTTCCTGGGGCATTTTGCCTTCAGCAATTGCTCATTTGGATTGAGGTCAGGTGATTGATTCCACTCCTTTGCCTTAAAAAATGCCATAGTTTGTTATATGTCATTGTCCCTTTGTACTGTGAAGTGCAATCCAATGTGTTTTGAAGCATTTGACTAAATCTGAGCAGATATACGAGAATTCATCTCATTGAACTGTATAGAGCTTTATTATCTGCTCAGATTCAGCCAAGTGCTTCAGTAAATGCTTTAGTAAAAATTAGTCCCATCATCCATAAATACAAAGGAACCAATTCCGTTCTACTTTCCTGTTTTTGAGCCATACCTTGTATATGTAAATAATATATTATAAATAACAAACCATGTTTATTATTTAAGTTAATTTGCTATTTAATTTATACTTATTTCAACTCTAATGTACTGTGGTAAGCAGCTAAAATACCAATAACTGTATTAATATCCAAATATTCATGAACCTTACATGTTTTACACATGAACACATATAATATTACTTCCATAATCACATGTGGGGAAACATCTGATCACATTTGAAATGTAGGTGATTCTTCATTAAGGAGTATCATAACAGGCAATGTTTTTGTCACATGATGTGTAGGTGAGCCAGTTAGGAGTGTACCGAGGATTTATTGATAATTATGAGAATGCTGTAGAGATAGTGAAGAAATGCACCCAGTCAGACCCACGATTCCGAACTATTGCCCAGGTGTGTATACTTCTGATCACTTAAAATGTTTGTGTGTGTGTCTGACTGCATTAGATCAATGTTATTTCAGAAATAAAATATCATGAACTCCCATTCTTAATTCATTATTAACATTTATTTCCCTGTAATTTAGAGCATGAAGTCCACAAAAGGATCAGACAATTCCAGAGCTATGTATACCTTTGAAGGTAACTGAAGAATGAAGGTTGTTTTCACTTATCAGTTATTCTCTCTTTTTGGATTGTCCATATCAATCATGTCTTACATTACAGCTCTACTATACAAGCCTCTAGACAGAGTGACTAAGACTACTCTTGTGCTGCATGTAAGTCATTTAGTCATTTGTGCTGCATGTAAGTCACTTAATCAATTATAATCAAAGAGTTTCTAAGTCAATAAGAATCATAATTAAGAAATCTTAGAATGTCGTGTTGATTCCAGGCTTAAAATATGGTTTTATTTTTCTAGATCACTGCTCTTCCTTTTTGCAGTTCTCACGTGTCTCTCCTTCCTGTACAGGACTTACTGAAACACACTCCAGCTGATCACCATGACAGTGTGGTGCTACAGGAAGCGCTACGTGTCTCAAGCAGCTTCCTGTCTGGGGTTAATGAGGGATCACAGTGCAAGACCTCTGTCACTCTTAGCAGAGGAGAGGTAAGGTACACACATGTTTATGCACACAAGCATGCACATACAGACACACATGCACACAACTTATAACCCACATATTCTACTTATCCGTAATCAACATCTAAAAACAACCAGTCACCGGGTTCCACATGAGTCACATCTCAACATTTACATACTGAATTATAAATGAGAAATCTAACACAAATAACATATCCTAGCCTTACATAATGCTAATGAGGAAATAGCACATAATTTTATAATCTTTACACTAGAATAATGCTACTAGCTGTCTCCTTAGGCTAACTCTGCTCACAATGTGGTTGTTAACTCAGTTCAGTTCAGTTTTTTTTCCTATTGTTCATGGCCACAAAGCAGCTTTACAGAAACACATATGAAGACTATATTTAGATCTCAACCAGAGGCAACAGTGACATGGGGGAGAAACCTGGGAGGATATTTATTCAAAAGGAAACCCATCCTCTTCTGGGGGGCATCATAGCATGATTATCAATCAACTGTAGAACTGTACATTATAAGAAATTAAACTGTATACTTCTGAAAAGATGATCATGAGAATATTATGAATAAGAGTCCTTGAGTGAGCACAAGACACTGTTTATGACTACAACAGCATTTCTTTTGTAACAGTAAAGCAAGGGTGAATGCTGGGCATTAACTGTTTTTGGGAAAGTGCAAATTTAAGAATGTTCATGTGAAACCATCCACAACAAAATGAGATCAAATTTCCTTCAAACTTTATTCTCATCATATGATTAAACAGTTCTGCTTCTAATGTGCAAAGCTATAAATATTATAGCTCTGATACAGTATCTTGCTGATTATGCACAGCTACACAGTTAATATTGGGCACTTTACTCAGTTGAGCAATATAGGCCTGTTTAGATGGTAGAAGATATTTTTCTTTTTTTTTTTTTACACCCAAACTCTCGAATAACCTCTAGAATAACAGTAGAAATGCATTATAGTTTTATATATTTAATTAGAAACATTTCATAATAGTTACTTTAATCTATTTAGCCTACTATATAAACCAAAATTTAAAAAATATTCAAAACCTACCATTAAAATCTACCATTGTTTAAAGTTGTTTATAGGGAATTATTACATACTCCAGATGGGCTGGTATGAGTATTTCACAACTTGTTGATTTTCTTGGCACTGAGTTGCTGAGATTATGTTTTTCTCAGTTCTGATATTTAATGTGAAAAATAACTAAAGTTCTTAACTTGTAACATGCTTAACTTGCATGATTTTATGCATTTTGCTGATTCCACATGATTAGCTAACTGGATAATCGAATAAGCAGGAGTACAGCCCTTCCTCTTAAACTGGCAAGTGAGTGTATTTCTGAATGCAAGTAGTATGAGTGGTTATCTTAATTGCATAAAATTGTTACATAAATAGGTTTTTAGCATATTGTCAAAAAACATAGACCAAATTCTTCTTTCAAGTATATTCAGTCAAGCACGCAAACATGAATTTTGGAGCTACACACCAGTGTACAACTGCAATGTGTGATCACACAATCAATTAGCACTTCATAAGCAGCTTCGTAAGCATAAGAACTCATTCACTTTGTGTTGGCTGTGTGTCTCATAGCGACGGCAGCTTGTGCGAGATGGATTTGTGGTGGAGGTCTTTGATGGTGGGCGGAGCCTCAGACACCTTTTTCTCTACACAGATCTACTACTGTGTGTCAAGCTTAAGTGTGGAGCTATGGGGTGAGGAAGACCTATATAATTCTTTCAGAAAAGCAGATCACCATAATACTTGATGCTTTCTACACTTTTAACAACAGTTTTTCACTGGCCCTATATGTCTGTGTGTGTGTGTGTGTGTGTGTGGCAGGAAACAGCCTTATTACAGATTTTGTTGGTATATGCCAATAGCTGGACTCAGGATGAACTGGGCAGCAGAGCAGGAAGCATCAGCTGAACTTCAGCTTAAAATCAGCAACATGAGACTGAAGGTGTTCCACTTGAGGCGAGAATTCTGGAAGTGCATGGTAATGTTTGTGATTGTGATAATGTCAGCATCATTATACAGGTTAAATACACTAGATCTAAGACCTAAGTATGTGATCACTTGCACATCCCACCCAAGGGCTTTCTCCAAACTTTTGCCACAAAGTTGAAAGCACAGACGTGAAAATAGAATGTCTTTGCCAAGGTTGGTCTGAAAGAACTTCCTCAACCACACTGAACACCTTTGGGTTGAATTGGAACACCACTTGAACATCTAATACACTTACATTTTATGGTATTTGGCTGAAACCTTAAACCAGAGAAATGTACATTTATCTCATTTATACAACTGAGCACTTGAGGGTTCAGGGTCTTGCTCAAGGGCAGGTTGTGCACCAAGCTACCAAGCTGCTGGTTAGTAGTCCAGTGCCTTGACCACTGTGCTAATACAGTCCCTAAAAAACTAGTGGAATGGCTTCTCAAAAAGTGGAAGCTATTATAGGAACAAAAGGGAGACTAACTTTGAAACATTACGTTCAACAAGCAACATATAGATATGATGGTCAGGAGTCCACATACTTTTGACCATATCGTTTACCTGTGGTAGTGTTCCATGCTTTCCCATGTGATTCTAACCCTAACAACAGCAACTGTAAACCACAGCATCTTCTTTTACAAAAACCAAATGAAATGGCAAAGTTCTTGATTAATTATCTTAAGTATAAAGTATGTGTAAGAATGTGTCATTAATTTATGTTTCAGAAAGAGAAGAAAGGGTCGGTTTCTCGTGCTGCTGATCGCTGTAGGAGGAAGCTTGAAGCATGTGAAATTTGGCTTCTCACCCACAAACCTTCTTTTATTTTAGAGCTACATAGCCCCAGCAGCAAAGTGAGATGTTGTTGCAGATATACACTACATAAATACACAACCATACAAATCTTTAATTGAGCAATGGAATAAAGACAACACTCTCCTTCTTCCTCCCTTTAGAGTCACACCATTCACTTACATTCTCTGTATGAGCTGGACGAGTGGAGAGAAGCAATTAACAACCGCAAAGCAGAGGGTGGGTGGAACTTCCTGTAGCATATCATGCTAAATATCTAAGAGTTTTTACTTGAGGCATATCATTTTAATGGTCATGCATTGTGTGTGTGTCTCAGAGGTAGAGACAGTGCCACCAGACTTACTGTCCCTTACCAACTCTTGTGTCAAACTAAGAATGACTCAACAGCTGCCCCTTTGCTGTCTTAAGCCTGGTCAGTAACTTTCTTTTTACATACACACAAGCACACACAATCTGCAGCCATAACTGAATTTTCCACTTGACTTTCTTCCTCATACAGACAATGAAGAAAACAATATGTGTGGGAGTGTGTGCGTGATTGTGCATTCAGCTTGTGGGCTACAGCAGCCAGTCAGTAGGTGTTTTTTTTTTCCCCTCTTAGACACAATCATGTACACACACAACAGCACGACATATAATATGTCAGGTGATATGCAAACGTCAGCAATGGAGCAAAATCCAGAATCTCAATTGATTGAAAAAGGTGGGGTCACTTCGCAGTGAGCAATTGTTTGTGAATTCATTATATGCAGCTGTTGGGGAGTGCAAACTTGGACAGCCATGTTTGTAGGTTGTGATGTGCTCTAGGGAACATAGTTGGTTGTGGGTTTCGGGAGCTGACCTCACAGACTTTCCCCCAAAGGGCTCAATCTGGGAGCACTGTTCCTGCAAGACCTCCAGCTAGGATGAAACCTCTGGTGTTATGTATCTGGAGTAAAATTCTTGGCATAAGCTGGGGTCAAGGATGTAAGCTGGGATCCAACACATGTTGATCTGTGGGTGGTAATCTGAGGTTATGTTCACAGTCATCCTGAAGTTTCTTCATTAACCTGGACATCTCCATTCTCATGACATGAAGAGAGTGCCTCGGTCACTGAGGATGTCCTTAGGGATCCAAAAATAATGGAAAACATGGTTGAATAGCAGTTCTGCTGTAGCAAAGGATGTGGGTAGGCAGGGCAGAGGGACAAGGTGCAGTGAGTTGGAGAATCGGTCAACAATTACCAGGATAATTGTGTTCCCTTGAAAGAACCATGATGAAGTCCACTGCCAGGTAGGACCGAGGCCACTGTGATGAGGGCAGGGTATAAAGCTTATCAGCCAGCAAGATTTGAGGGACCATGGATTGTACATAGGCAGTGCAGGATGAAATAAAATGTTGCATGTTACTGAGCATGTCATGCAAGCAGTACTAAGTCATATTTTCAGTGGTATCCTGTGTGGCCTGTAGCTATAGCTGCATGTGTACATATAATGAGTTTACCATTTAGGGCTAAGAAACTGAATACTAGGAACTTGCTGAGGGGAAGTTTGTGCAATTTCTTAATGTTCTAGTTCTGCCCTTAAAAAGCAACAAAGCAAAGCAAAAGCATCAACAGTTGGGCAAAATCCAGATTCACAATAGTAGAAGCAACAGGGTCAAACCAGAGTAACAACATGAGAGAAAACACAGCTTGGTTATTTCAGGCAGGGACACACTTACCATTATTTTGCAGTAACTAATTGTTTGTGAGGTGTGGTGATTGTGTACAGGTAAATGTGATTAGTAATGAGGCAACTGTGCCACAACGTGGTTTTTGGAGAGTTTTGCCTTGGGCAGCCGTGTTTGTAGGCTGCAGTGTGTGCTGGGAAATGTAGGTGGTGGTGGGTGCGAGACTTGACCTGGCACATCTGACATTCCAAAACATTTTTTATTCAAACTGACCTAAAGCATGCAAATTCCTTTACACAAGTCAAGTAACTTGTTTGTATTAATTGGAACCCTTTGCGCATTCTAATGTTAAGATAATAATATAATATAGATCAGATATGTCTCCGAGTTTTGAAAATCTAAAATAGCATTGGCAAAAACTAATCGCTAATCTGTTCTTATCACTTTTTCCATATTAATAGCAATAAATAAAATAAATACAATAAATATTAATAAATATTGAAATATTGCTACTAATTATTAAATATAACTTAGAACTATTAGCTGCTGTATTCATTTACAAATTATGTAATGGATAATAATTTCTTGCTTAGAATTTTGAAAGGAGTGTTGTTGTTATATTGCAGGTATATGCATTATGCTTTATTTAAAAAATATATGCATTTTTATATTAGAATAATGTTGGGGGACATGGGTATGTCAGCTGTAGGCAATAGCACACCAAAAGTTTTTTATTTATTTATTATTTTTAAATAAATGTTAAAGAAATAATGTAAACTCTCAGTAATTGTGTTTTCATTGTCTGTTTGTACTTCTTCTTGACTGCAGGTGTCTATGTGTGTGTAGAAGTTGATGGCTTTGAGATTTTTGAGAGAAGAGCTCAGACTTGTCTTTCATCATATAGTCTGATGCCACAGTGGGACCAGGTATAGATGTAACACGCGCAAACATGATCACATTCTTTTATATTGCCTTTCATCTCAGTTTGATTGACATATTTAATCTGTAATTCATGTTTGATTGAAATGAGTGTAAATGAGTCTTCCCTTAAGCCTGAAACCTTGAGGTGATGTTATTATAGTGAATATGACCTTAATAATAGTTAAGCTGACTTTAACACAATGAAGCCTTTGGTAAAATCTCTCTCTGTCTGTCTGTCTGTCTGTCTGTCTCTCTCTCTCTCTCTCTCTCTCTATGTGTGTGTGTGTGTATGTGTGTCATAGGAGCTGTTGCTGAAGGTGGATGGAGCTCAGCACCTCTACCTGTTGTGTCTATCTCAGTCAGAGGAGAATATTTTGGCTAGAACTATGATACAGGTAAGATTTAGCTTTTCTTGGAATCAAGTTATATAACATTTTCCTTGACATAGTCCCCCACTATATGCATAAACTTTATATATAATATAGTCATATTATTTTGTGGGTTTTGGGTCACCCTATATATGACAATGTATTTGCATGTTTATTTGTCACAGTTAAATCCTGCTGATATGCTAAAAAAGTGGAAGAAAATGAATGTGAATTTGGGCTCCATAGAGGTGACGCTGTCGATCAAATACTCACCCCATCCGCTTGAGCCACCCAGCTCAGCCCCTCTCCAGCACCAGCCTGTATTCTGTGTGCTTATTGGAGACGTAGCAAGGTCGGAATTCCCTCTTATTTTGATTTTGTTTTAAAATCAAAAGAAAAAGAAACAAGAAGTAGGTTAAAAATATATGGAGTATCATTGGTTGGTTACAAAACCAGTACAAAAGTCAAAGTAATGTTAGGCTTTTAGTTGTAATTCTGTACATCATTGAGACTGAGCAACAATTCATTTATCCTTTTTGACGAAACGCAACATGAGAGATGACTGATCAGTGGAAAGTCTAGAAGGAAATATAGTTATGTAAGACTGGAATATTACAACATGGTAAAATCACGGGTAGTTCTGCAAAGAGTAAGAGTACACTTTCTGTCACGTTCAGGATTTATTTCCTGTGTTATTTGTTAAGAGAATATCCTCTTTTTGGATTAGCTGTATTTGTTCATTGAGGAGTGTGTGTTGTTATTTGTCCACTGCAGACAAGAGCGTGTGCTGGTTCCTCATATAGTACGTGCCTGTGTGGATGAGGTTGAGAGGAGAGGATTGGAAGAAGAGGGCATTTACAGAATCTCAGGAGCCAGCAATGAGATTCAGGCTCTAAAGCAAGCATTTAACACCAGTAAGTGTGTGTAATGGTCATTTCTAATCACACAGTTAATTCTGTGCCACAAAATGTACTACTTCCGTGAGAGAACCAAAAACTTCTTTAAAAAAAAAAAAACATACTAAGACAATATTTTGTGCAAAAAAATCTAAATCTCTTTTTGCACACTGTATTGATAACAAGAAACCTGTTAAGTAAATAAAATGTATTTATAGTCCTAGAGATTCTTAGTTGTGAGAGGCCATTGTAAGTTAAGCATGAAATATATCAAGCAATCTTTTATAGTTTGATAAAACGATGTGGGAATCCAATAATATATATGTCCCTCTATCCCTGATTGCCCTTCTCTTTCACGGTTCCTCTCTGTCCTCAGATTACTGGGAGGCTATGAGTAAGGTGAGAAATGTGGATGTGAATGTAGTGTCTGGAACGCTTAAGCTCTACTTGAGAGAACTGCCTGAGCCTCTTATTCCTGCTGCATATTTTCAGAGGCTTTCTAAAGCAATGGGTAAGTTTCTAGCACTTGCCGTTTTTCTTAGTCACTTTCTCTATCACACACAAACTGATACCATGTGCATCTTTAACAGATCTGACTGATCCCAATCTCAGAGAAAGCACAATGTTGTCTGAGCTGCACTCGTTCCCTGACGTCAACCGCAATACACTTCTCTTCCTCTTACATCACCTTAAGCGGTAAAAAATATGTGTATTTTATAATATGTTCAGATTAAGGGCTATCTGGTCATTTAACTTCCACAGAGCTGTCACGTTTAGTCAGTAAACAGTATCTTAAGTAAAGGTTTATTATTCTTTCAACTACTGTCCAACTTCATTCTCTTCTTTGAGTCTTTGTAACCTTTCTTCTCTTTCTTTCTTTCACTGTGTCTTAGGGTTGCAGTGAAGGAGGAACTGAATAAAATGTCTTTGAGTAATCTGGCAACAGTGTTTGGCCCCACACTCATGCGCCCCCCAGCGGCCACTCTAGATCAGTGTGCACCACCAGTTGACATCTCTCAAGAGGTTGAGGTTCAGGTCAGTTATCTACCTCAAGATCAGTGTCAAAATGTGAAATTTCCTCAAAATGTAAAATTTATTTCAGTAATCTGGAAAACCAAAAGAATAGAAGCAGACAGTGTATTATGGATGTCCTGGAGTCTTTAAGTATGTGCCTTTCCACAGGTCCACGTGATTTACCTGTACCTCCAGATTCCGAAACTTCCAGAAGCTCTTACTACACAACCACTGGATACTGAGGAAGACCCATGAAGATTAATTTAGTGCTGTGTGTTATACATACATAGTAGGAGCAAACATTAAGCAGAATGTATTCTTGTCAACATTCACAAACAATTTCAATGAAATGTATACCATGTATATTTGGCTTATTTATTTTAAAAACACCTTGTGTGTTGCCTACATGATAACACGAAACTTTTTGTAGTAAAAAAGAAACTGATGAATAAAGCTGTTAGAACACTTGCTTAGGTCAGATTATTGTCACTGGATGTCTTTCCTGATATAGGATATTTTGATTAGTATTTTAAACATTTAGTCACAGGTTAGCTAGTTTGCCTTGCTTAGCCAGAACAGTTCACTAGCTAACAGTGTACTTTGCTCAGAGCCTCAATTCCAGAGCTGATTGAAAGTTTAGCATGATAAATGTATCATGTGCTGTATATTTTTTATAATCTGTTTGATATTTCTTGGAAGCCAAAATTGAAGAAATACAGAAAAAATCTTGGCTAGGTTGGCCAGCATCACCATTTAAACCAGCAACAAGATCACCATTTCCCAGCTTAGACCTGGAACATTCTATTTAAAATATTTGCATTGGCAGCATTTGGCAGATGTGCTTGACAATTTTGTCTCTGTAGTTTCCATCAAAAAACAAACAAAAACAAAATCCTCATGATAGTAAAAAAAAAGAAGTAATATACTATCAAGCCTGTTCAAGGAAGAAACTGAAAGAACACAACATTTTTACACATAAAAGAATAGAATATGTGTTTCCCAACTAACTTAATTCCACTTCTAGTGTTAATCCACTAGGTGGGACAGTGAACAGTGGATAGGATTTGTGGCAACTGTCCAACATATACACTATTGAGTCACCAATAATCTCTCTACCATCGCTACACAAATCTCCCCACACCATCCAAACAAATCAATCTGCTATGGTTTGGCTTCAACAAGACCAAGCTGAGAATTACATCCTGCAAGACATATGGAGGGAGCACACACACACATGCACACACAAGCACATGCACACACACCAGAATCTGTACTGATCCATCTCTGCTCATACAGCAGGGTGTTAACTTTCACCATGCACACACCACCTGCTTAAAGTAGGCTACTCGTTTTGTCTCTCTCCACTTGTGCCTTTGATCCATAATCCTGACTCTGGGGCCAAAAACTCTCCTGCTCCAAAAATTCCAGAAACACCAAACAGGGGAAAAAGTCCTCCAGTGTCACATATGCAAAGAAACAAGCTCCAAGCATCCTCATGGTAACAGTGAATGTCAGGTTTAAGTATGTGTCATAAATCAGTAGTTCTATGATTCCTATGACTAACTACAGGCACGCAGAACAGAATGGGAATTTTTAAAAAAAAAAATGACCAAAGCTTTTTTCCCTTGGCTTTATCTTTCTACAGGCTCTTGTAAGCTTAGGAAAAGAGATCAAATGGCTGAAGATAGAGAAACCAGAGTTTAGCTCATAAACTCAATCCTGATTATTCTAGAATAGAGGAACAGTGTTAGAGAAAAATGGCCCCACAGACATGGTGATCATGTGCTAGCTTTCATTTCAGTATAACCTTGTAGCCATTTCCCCAACACATGATGCAGATTCAACATGATGCAGAGATGGAGTGGAATTGGCAGAAATTGGTCTTGATCTTAATGCTGAACATTCATTTCTGTCTGCTGCTGTGGTAAATATAGCAACCTTGATTTGACCACCCATTTTTCTAAACTTGATATTTTTGGGGCTATTAATTGTTAACGAACTGGTTATTTTGAACACTGTGTTTGTACTGTTGAACATGGCGAACTACAGATGGCACTGCGTTTACTGGGGCCAGGTGGTGGTGGGGTCTCGTTTCTATGGATGCAGTACATTCATATGAAAGGTATTCATGCTTGGGATCAAGTGGATTGACCCCCTTGCTCTCGGGTTAACAGAAGCCGCATGTGTATCTGGTTCCCTGAGCTAACGTGTGTCTGTGAATGAAGAAGAAGAGTGACTGTCTAAGTATGATAGTATGTGTTCAAAACACTGTGGGAAAGATTTAAGAGTATGTTGAGGTTTAACTTTTGGTCTCAGTGTTCAGTCATAGAAAGAGAATGGGAGAGAGAGAGAAAGAGAGAGAGAGAGATCACAGCTTTGGCACTAGAGGTTTTAAGTCCCATAAAAATTCATCTTGCTAGGCAGTAAACATGGAGCTCAGAACATGGTGTTTATCCCACACACATCCTCCCTGTGTATGTGGAAGTAGGTGTCAGTAATAAGGCATGCTCATCTGTCTGTAGCAACACACTCTTGCTTGTTCAAACACAGAAAACAGACCATTGAAAGACCACACTTGATGATAGTCAAGTATATGTTCGGGGGCTCAGTTGGTGCAAAGTATGTGTTATTTGATACACACAGTTGGCATGTAGACAAAATACCGAACATGTTGGTGTAAAAGCATGCATGTGTGTGAGTAATACTTGAGCAGACATTTTTGTGTCGTGCCAGGAGCAAAGAGCTTTAAGTTTATATTGCTAAGAAAACTTCATCATAAGCAGAATGAAGACAGGTGCTGCCTGAACACAGAGGGTCTTTCTCTGTTAAATGAAACACCCAGTCTGATATGCATATCAATCTTTATACTTAACACAAATGTCTTCACTGGCGTCCAAGATATATCTTGTAATGAAATACTGACTGGGCTTTTTTTTTTTTTAGATTAAATATCATTCATTGGATATGTTGCTCTATTTTCAGTTTGATTAATAGTTTCCTACATTACTCACAAAATCTGCTGACTGCTGAGAGTGAGCTAAGTGAGATTTAGCTCTCACTTACTGACTTCCCAAATAGAGTGATGCGGTAGTCCTTTAGTCCTTTAGTCTGTCCAGCTTTCTCACCTCCATATCTGTACACTCTCTTAAACAGATAAGGTTCCGAAGATTCAACTTACAGTCTAAATTCGCCATCAACACTTCTGCGCTTGTCATCTGATAGATTGCTAACAAGAAGGGCCGAGTCTCTGCAACTTTAATTCCAACATTTGCAGTCTCCATTACTCCTACACTGGAATTCTCATTAATACAACATTGAATGTCACTGAAAAATGGTGACTGGGGAAGCTCTTGCTCTATTATTAGATGCTAACAGCAAAACCTGACTGTTATCACTTTTGTTTGGGATCACTGAAATGTTTTCCCCTATTAAAAGCACTGTATTTTCTATTATTGTCTTCTATTATCACTGTATTCCAATTATTCCATCCCATGTTCTCTACCACTTTCTCTCACATGGAGCCTTGAGACTATCCTAGGGGACTCAGGGCACAGGGTAGACAGAGTACAAACCCATCACAGGTCACAGTTACACACACTGCACACACACCTATTCACACACTGTGGACAATTTAGAGATTCCAATCAGCCTACAACGCATGTCTTTGGACTGGGGGAGGGAAAAAACTACCTGAAGGAAACCCTGAAGTACAGAGAGGACAGGCAAACTCCACGCACACAGAGCAGAGTGGAGGCAGAAATCAAACACCCAACCCTGGAGGTGCGAGGTTAATAACTTTTAACCCATCAAACATGTCTAATATTGAATACTGGCAAATTAGCATGTTACTGATATAAACATGCCAAATAAAAATGTTCTGGGTGAAATGTTTCTTTGAACACATCTTGATGAATATGTTCACTGTAATACCACATGTCAAATCATTCAGAACTGCTGGTTTCCTAAGCGATTTATTTTTTTTTACCAAGGACAAACACGCTTTGTAAGCTTTTTCTCAGACTGTGAAATGATCACTTGACATTGGAGCTTTGGGGGGTTTCTTGAATTCTTTAGTGAACCATTTTGAAATGTCACTAATAACTTCACATCAAAAGACAAGCGAAAAATATATATAAAAATCACATTCAAGATATTATATATCACAATTTATGTCTATCTTGTTTCCTATCACAGGTATTAGTTTATAAGCTACCACTTTAATGAGAGAAGGAATAGCTTCTGTAAGATCAGTTACAACCAAAGGAACGTCTCAGGCATGTAATTTTCTTTCCTAAGGCTTGGTTACGCCTCTACTTGCCTAAATAACAGCATCAATTCTGTCAGGTAAGGTTGTCAAAAGTGTTTTGAGATTATTCCTTTCAATCATGATTGAAGTCTAGTGATTTTGTAGACCAGTCAGAGCATCCCAGTTTTCCATCAGGCTTGTTGAACAAGTCACACACATGTTTGGCCCTGTGTGCTGGAACAGTGGAGCGTCAGTGTCAGTCTTCTTAGACATTAAGGACAAAAGACAACCTCAGAGTCAGGCCAACAACTGTTGAACAACTGCTTTTATTCTAAGCTATATTTCTCTAGATGTGTTATATATCTAAATGTGTCATGTACAATAGGTCTCTGTTATTGAATTGTAAGTATTACGTTTCTGGGGCTTGCTCTTAGACACACAGATTTTATTAACATGCAAGTGTATTAAGGACTAACACACTCTTTATATTAAATGTTTACATTTATTTGGGGGCAGCTACAATAAATAATTTTAGTCGGCACATTCAATCAATATAGTGCATACCAGCTTATATAGTTATATAACTATATAACTGGACAGATTTCACAGGTGATAAGACATGAAAAAGGCAGAAATGTTTTTAAAGTTGCTGTTTAGACTTTAGTAAATTTCTTTCACACGGCAGATATTTTAATCAAGCCGTTACAAGCACTTCTCCTCCCCAATGACTATTTGAGGATTCTAGGTAGACTCTCAATTTAACCTCTACAGCCATTTAGTTCCCCAAACTTCCCCTTCCTAATTTTGACTCTACTGCTGCATGAACATAAAGCTACTTTAGCGGCTAATTGTGGGGTGCTAATAAGTTTGAACATATATATATATATATTTAATTAGTGTATATATATATATATATATATATATATATATATATATATATATATACACATCAGTTTGGTTACAATGGATGTTGTGGAACGTCTGCAAAAGAAGTAAGTTCTTGTTATAACTTACGTTATAGCAGTTATAAACAGTCATTCTCTCATCAACCTCTTTTTCTCTCTCACTCTTTCTTGAGGTTAATAAGAAAAAAACTCACATAGCTTATTGTGTTAATGAGTAAGAGTGCTGAAGATTGCCCCATGGTTTAAAACAGCACTAACACCATTCATGTTAAATGCACTCTCCTCCAACGTATCTAATTATACATTTTTCTGTTCTGTGAAATGATAATGCTTTCAAATGAACACATGGATATAAACCTGTGGTTTGAATTAAAGATGATATTTTATAGTATAATTGTCAGAGCTGCTGTTATAGAAAACGATGGAACACCTTTTGACAAAACGTGTTGATGAATTTAACAGCACTTTGGTATAAAATCAAGTATCACACCAAATTCTGTCAGTCTAACATATGCTTTAAAACACAGGCAAATATTAATGCTGATTCTTAATTAATCAACCAAATATCACTATATTTATGTTAAGCTAAACCCGTGTGTTAATGTGTATTCCAGTTTTTAGGACTGGGGTAATGATGATGTTTCTAGTAAAGAGCCAAACTGACAATTTGTACTGCATAACTAACTCCATCATAGTTATTAGTTGTTTAACGGGTACTCTCTGTTACCGTTGAGCTTTCTTCCTTCTGTCCATGTGTTACAGAAAGCACTGGTGAAGATGTAGGCAAACTGGTCGTGTGGAACTGTTGAGGCTCATTAGATGGGCTAGTTTTTAATGACGCATCAGATGGAGGATGCTGTGTTTCCTGCATCAATTTCTGGGTATCAACATTCTTGAATTTGTCTCTGTCATAATCAAGCTGTCTTTGTATGTCCTGTGTGTCTGTACTATCTTCATGTCTGTTGGGCGCATTGTTGTGTGAGGGTGTGTGGACAGTTTCTTCAGACTTTGTAGATATCTGATGGTAAGTATGCAGCCTTTGAGACTGGAAGTTCTCAAGATGTGGTGGGATGTATTCGTCATGTGTGTGTAGAAGGGATTGTGTCCGCGTTGTGGAGTTTGTGTGTGGACGGCACTTTCCCCTATTGTCCTGGCCACGAAATCCCCTTAGTTTGGGATTCCAATGTTCTCGCCACTGCAGGGCCATGGTGGAGCGATCTGCAACCAGTCGCCTCTCTCCTGGGGCCCAGCCCCTCCTGTTTTCCTCTGCACCAATTAAGAGGAATGTCCTACCCACTTGGAGGGTGGGGCAACCGCAGCTGACATCACGATCAGGAATCCAGAGGGTTTGGAGACCTCTTTTAACTTGAGACAATCCAACACGGAAAACAGACTGCACCCACACGGTGAACTGCCACCAGGGACCAGAGCGCTCCTTAGCTTTAACCTGAACCTTTAGCACTGAAAGAGAGAGAGAGAGTTGACTATATTTGAGAAAAATAGTTTTAGATTAATTTCAATTTTTTATTCTTTGACCATGAACTCTTACCATAATCTTTGAGGCAGAATGTCTCTAAATTCATTTTGACTTTTGCTAGAGAAGGCTGGCAATAAGAGAGGCACTCCTCGTCTGATACAAGTGGATGACAGAGAAAGATGATGTAAAAAATTCAGATATATACAGGACACATACACTACACACACACACACACACACACACACACACACACACACACACACACACACAGTCCACAAGGTGGCAGCAGTTAACAATTAATAGAACATCAGCAAATAATGATTCACCAACAGAACAAAAAAAGTTTTACAAAAGTGATATATTGGTACAATCCTTTAAAGGTTTTGCAAATAAGTGATAATGTAGCAATTCAAATATAAACAAAATATAGCTCACCTATGCTATACTGGGGCTGGTATACTGGGGTTGGAGCAGCTTCTGGGATGCCTGGTGACAGAGAGAGGCTCATTATAGCAAGCACTGACAAGTTTATTTGTGTGCCTTTGATTTAGTCTTTGAGCTTTTTTGCACCTCGCTGGTGTGTGTGAGCTCTCTAATCCCAGTGGTGGCTCATTAGTGCATACTGATCATGCATCTGCATGTGTCTATGTCTTTACACAGATGCCAGAATTCGGATGCGTGCATGCTATTTCCTTCTATATTACTCTCTATCTCTTGCTTTCCGACTCAATTTCACATACGCTAATACACTTAGCCATGAAAGGCCTATAGCTCTGGGCCAACCATATATTATCTCTGGGACTTGTCCTTTTGCCCATAGCTCTGACACAACTGGGGCAGTGACACCTTATCCCTCACCTCGGCCCCCATACTGTAACCTCCTCTAGTTGCTTGTACATGTCACCATGAGCAGCTCCATACCCTACACAGGATGTTCATGCAGTCAGTTTAGATATATAGCTACGGTAATATATGTTTCATTTGCTGATGACCTCCTACACAACAGTGGCTTTACACCAATGAGGTTTTGCATCCTGTTACAATATGAGCCTTGTAAAAAATAACTGCACACATTGATTTATGTCTCATTGTGCCATGAATGTTCTGCTCGCTTAAGGACAACTCCTGGCATGCAAGATAAAGACCCTCCACAGTTTTGTCAGTGTCACACTAATAATACAGCTCAGGTCAGTTTCTGAGTGTGGAATGATGAGAACATTTCCTGTTCTGTATTAAGTGGCAAATGTTTCATGGGTGCTTGGCTTAGCTAAGTTTTAAACTGTGGCCTGAGAGAAGACCTCTGGTTATAAATAACTTAGTCGGACCCTGCCCAGTAAAACAACAAACAAGCTTGTCTTTCACTGAGCCCTTACTAGTGAAGAATTATGTGCCTGCCAACCCAGGAGGGACACTGGCTGCTCGCCTGAGTGCTGCAACAGGTGCCTTCTGTATGTGTCACCTGAGTGGAGATTTAAAAGTGTCGCCGCATCTACTGCTTAGATTTGGCAGAGCAATGTATACAGATTATCACTCTGTGGGACAACATCAGTAAGAATAAAGAGTCTGTAAATCCAGGAAAGGCTGACTACCAGGTGAATAAGATCTCAGGCATACTAACAAAGGCCAGAGGAGGTTCTGAGCTTTGTCTGGAATCACAGTTAATCACAGGAACAAGAGGAAACTTGCTGGGATTTCTTTTATATCCCACAGCAACAAATGAAAGGGTAAGCTGTGGTGTCCAATATGTGAATTAAACAATTAATCTTAATTAGGCCAAGAGCAGTCAATGTCAACACAGGAATTAGAAGTCATTTGAAATAGTAGTGTATGGCGGGAACAATCATATCCGCAATCGACTTGATTGACTATATAGTCTCACTGAAATGTGATCTATACTGTCTGTGATATATATCCTATCCTATCAGCTTGGCATAGTATTGTGCTAAAATACAGCATATGGGTTTGATTCTTGGCACTTACGAATGCAAGGCCGGAGGGGTGAGTGGCCGTGTTTGTATCCAGGGGCACAACGGTTACATCTTTGTCCTGTAACTCCCTCCCTGCAGAGACATTGGCCTGTGGACTGATTACACCATCGGCCCACTGCGCCTAGAGGATGGCACTGACAGGCTGGAGTAATGAAGAGGAAAAGAGAAAAGGAGAGAGACAAGAAAAGAAAAGAAACCATCAGAAATTAAAGTGAAAATAAAACATCCACATGCATTCTTATTCCACTGGTGTGACCTACATTTTGTAGTATGATGTTTTTCCACATTTTCTAAGAAAGGAGTTCATGAGGAAGTCATATAAATGTGGGAGATTGATAAAAAAAAAAAAACAATGTAACATAAACCCTCCTAAAGGCAGCAGAAATAAAAGTGGCTATAAAAACAGCAGACTTAACCAAGCAGCTCTGTCAGCCTGCACTCATTCAAACAAACTGCCTCAAAAAAATTTAAAGTGTTTTCAATAATCAGGCCAGCCTCAAGAGGACAACCACGTAAATCTATCCACTTTATCCGACCTGAAACATTTAGGTAAAATTAAAAAAAATATATATGACTATGCTTTAGATGATACAACGTACAACTCTTGCTTTAATTTCAACTTATTAATTTCTTATTAACTTATGAGTGAACCAATCAGAGATTCCAACAAAGGCCGCCCACAGTGTGAAGTTATATTAGGACTGAAAGCTTCTATAAGCATGCCTCGAACATGAGAGCAAAGGCCAAATGTCAGAGCACATTCCAGCAGTCAAAGTGTAGCCATAACATAGACAAAAAACTCCCATGCTTTCTCTCTTATATACACACACGGGTTTGAACATCAGGTAACGAACACACTGCCACTATCTGCACCAGTTAATTGCTCCAAATATCCCTATCTGTGTCTGTACTTGAACTTAAACCCAAAGTGAGTTTAGTGCTCTGAATATTGTGTGTGAATCAGAATTTATATTTCAATCAAAGTGGACATGGCTTGAACTGTTTAATGCTCCAGATATTTGTATTTGCATCTGTCTAAACCTTAAATGGATGGAAAAATAAAGATCTTTCATCCCAACCATGCAGATATTATTTTTGTTTGTACCTGTTTGCCTCATTTTTTTAAAGTTGTTTTTAGATTTTTAGGACAAAACCAAATCTAGCTTAATTTACACCACAGTGTTTATTTCCATTTTAATGAATGTAGTCTTTTGGACCTGTGACCTTCATATATATTTTTCCTGCTCATTTGGATGAAAGTCTAGTTTTAGCCAGGTTGCCATGTGAAGATTTCTCTATTCATTTCAAATAATCTATTTGTATTCTATTACATACTCATTTAAATATATTATGCCTTTTTATGGGCATGCACAAACATGTAAAAACACACACACACACACACACACACACACACACACACTGACGTTGGCAGGCCTTGCGATGGTTGAGGGGCTTGCTGTGGTCACGTGTGTATCCGTTCTGACACAATTGACAGTGGCGTCCAGTTGTATGGTGTCTGCACTTTAAACACACTCCTCCACTGACCCGGCCAGATTCCTGGAACAGTGTCATACTGAACCTGCACTTATTGGAGTGGCCATTACACTGACATGCTGAGAGAAAGAGGGAAGGAGAGAGGAGGGTCATGGGTAAAGGAATTATTATGTAATATATTACATGATTCAGAGTTCCTGAAACAGCTTATTAGTTAAAGAGCAATAAACCAATATGAGATCATGGTAGACAAAAACATAGACACACACAGCAATCATAACTCACGGACGCACGGGTGTGGCTGGGTGGGCGTAGCTCGTTGCCATGGCCGATCATAATAAAACGGCTCACATACATCGCAGTCTGGTCCAGCTGTATGATGTTCACATTGACATACTGCATGGCCTTTGTCATCACGCCGACATCGGGACGCATGGCCATTACATTTGCACCTGCCACCCACCTGGATGTCAGAGAGAGCAAGAGGAAGTCTGTGCGGGGTCGAGAGTGAGGATGGTGTGTGGTGATGGGGAACTTTATTTCTTAATCTGGAACGAGATCTTTCATGTCTTGCATTGTTTCGCCGCTTCCTTAACTCCTTCCTTTTAGAACCTTGCCCCTGATTTTCTATCATCCAATCACACACACCATCCTGGCATGGCTTCCACTGAGGTACGTCCTTCTTATGGGCTCGTCCTTTTCCTCTGATTTCTAGAGTCTCAATCTGTTTGCGGGTCACATTGTGTCCAGTTTCTTGTGAGGAATTCTTGTTGCGATTTCTTCTTGATAATTTTTCTAGTTTTTCTTCTTTCCTGGGTCTCCTTATTTCAGTACTTTTAATCCATTCATTCTCTACTCTTCGCTTTTCATCTTGAGTCACTTCATCAAATGACCTCACTGGCCATTTAAGAACCCCGCCCACTTCATATTGCTTATTGTCTTGCTTGACTGATTTTCCCTGTAATTGATGAAACACTATCCTGATATCTGTGGCAGTCACCCAGTCCTGGAGACCAGGACTGTATTCGAAATCAGAGGAGGAAGGACGTCCATCTAGAGTGGAAAAAGCCAAAACAACCCCACCACGGTGTTTCTGCAAGGGCCTTGGATCCGAGCACAGACTCTCAGTCTCCTGGTGTCGGCTAAGAGCGAAAGACTGAGCAGGAAGGCCGAATCTCCCCATACAGTCGCTGGAGTAGAACTGCAGGGGACGCCAGCTACGACCGTAGTCCATTGACTTTAGGATAGAAATGGAGAAAGGATCAGTGGGCTCCACCTGCTGGCAGAATTGTAAGCTGATGTATGTCACCTCAAAGCGTCTGCCTAGCGGAACAGTAAAAGTCCAATCCCCAGTGACTGAACCTTCTGAAGCTTTCCAGCAGGTCAGATTATGGGGATTATGAAGGTCAGTCAGCGTGCTGATGTTTCTCTCAGTCCCTTGATGCAGGTCTTCAGCCTTTACAGGCACACCATAGGCAGCGTTAATAAAATCAGACAGGCAGTGGCGTGCACGCCCATCCAGGTGGTAACACGGGTCATGAGGTGAGCTCCAGCGAAGAGGGGTTTGAGAAAGAGAAGGGGAGAGAAATGAGTGAGGGAAGAAACTGAGAAAGAGGGAAAAGAGAAAAGAAAGGGCTAGGGAGGGAGGGGAGTGATACTGGAGCATGATGTCATCAGGCCTGCAACAGAGAAAGCAACAGGAGAAAGAAGGTATTTCTTTAATAACGAACAGGTCAGATCATAACAGGAAAGGATTAGAATGGATTTATTTGACACAAGAATAAAACCTCAAGATTGAGAGCATTACAACACATTTTCTCCACCTGCACCATCTGTGGCCCAATTGAAAACATCCCCATTCATGGCACAAAATAGATGTCGACCATTTTACAGGAAACACTAACCAACCAATCAGTGGCCAGTGTGTCAGTGGGGGGGCTTCTTGCATTTTCTTCGGCACTGTAGGTTCTAGCTTGATGCACCCTTTTAAAACATATCTGACTCGACATCTCAGAAGTAAGATCCCATGAAAAAGGAATGAGGGCAAGCGAATGTGTGAGGCATGAGAAATGTCAAAAAGTACAGGGAACAGCTGTCTTACGAGCCCAACCCCTGCGCCATTCATCAAATTTATAGTCACTTTCCCATTCCTAATCCAAACCTGGGGGTACATAGAGTAAAGGATCGAGGGAAGAGTGAAAGCTTGAGAGTGGGGAAGTAAGAAATAGGCTGAGTTTTAATAGTTTAGAGAAATGGGAGTTGTAGAAAGAAACAGAGTGCAAAAGCAGTAAATATAAGTGGCACTTATAAATACAGGACACAGAGGCAATGAAATGGTGTGACATTTGCTTTACTTTCTAGATCCAGAACATGAACTTGTAAAGTAGCTTGGTGTACTGATATTACCAATTCTATATTATTCTGTCTATGATGAATTTTGGAACGCATGCAGTTGACATATTTTGGTGTCCTGTTCTCAAGATGTTGTGGTTATTTCACCATGCCTTATTAAAATGTTTTGCAATGCCTGTCAAAGAGGAAATGGTAAAAGGCAAAAACAACACAGAACTTGGACAGCTGGCTTTGGGGAGCAAGGGAAGAAGAGGGGAAATGGAGATTAAATGAGAAAACTGAGTGGCAGATTCAGTGAGACTATGTGAAAAGGCACGTAGGACTTACTGTACCACCTCTTAAAGCAGAACGTGGTGCAGCAACACTCTTTACGGCTATGTGCAAACAAGTCTCTGTCTCCTGTTTAACTCTAAATTCCTTGCTTTTCATTTATTTAGTACTTGTCACCTGCAGGCATGACATACAGTGAAGCCAATTTTTTCACAACATTTTGATATACTACCTTGAGATAGGCAGACATGCCAAAAAAACAACCTCACATACCACGGTCATAAAAAACCTCTACTTGTTTGTCTGTTTCACACTGAACATTTCCACAGCCTTGATCAATTTTATTAATTTTAATGAACACACACATCCAAAAATAGTAAAGATTTAAACCTAATAATGCAGTGTGTCAGATCCTGCCTACTTCTTTGTACAATGCTTTAAGCTTTATATTTTAGCACTGTTAGCATAGGAAACATATTTAAAAGTTCAAAACAATATTAGTTTAGATCATTTTTAACATTAGAAATTCATGGCAAGGCATATAAGTAATAAGTAATATAAAGAAGACACTAACATCTTTAGAATATAATTATATGTATAGTCTTTTTCAGAAAGATCTACTTCCCACATACTAGATATTACCAGTATAACTTAACAATATAACTATTATTAAAATAATAATGACATTCCAAAATAGTATTTTTCCCCCTGAAATTATTTAAAATATATTTTACATATATAATTTCATAAGAAGAGAAGCTTGTATGCACCTCTCCCTTTTCATCAAACAAATCTGATACTGTGATACTTGCTTTTGTGAAAGTCCCAGGTTTGTTGTTGTCTTTCAGCTCCTGGCAAAGATTCTCCGAAAGTTTATATATGATCTATGTTTGGCTGTAGATGTGCAGTGCCGTTTGTATCATGCAACTAGCTAAACACAAAGCCTTAGTTGTAAAGTAGAAAATAAGATCTCGTCTTTCAGCTGTATGTGATCCATTATTTTGGAGCATTTTTTGGAACCGCTGTCCCAAAGTTATGCTGATTTCTCTCTTCTCTTTCTCGCCTTATCACCTGCTCCTATCGTTCTCGGACTATTCCTAAACGGCGTTAATGTCCTAACAAGCGTGTGACACTGACAGCAGAGTCAGCAGGCCTGTGTAAACGGGCCCAGTAGGAGAGAGAGCGAGAGAGAGACAGGCAGACAGACAGGCAGACAGATAGATAGACAGACAAATAGACAGACGGATAGACAGACATATGTAGGGTTGCCAAATAGTCTTGATTTTTTTCATTCCTTATTCCAGGACTATCAGCAATCGAAAACAATGTACAGAAAAAAAGTACACAGGAAATATGCTAAAGTATGGTAGTATAGTACTATAGTATAGTTTTTCTCTAATTCTGATTTTAGCAGGCAAAAGGCAGCGCATATAAATGATTACAGAGCATTTATAACTCAGAAACCGTTAAAACAAGGGTATTAAACTGCAACTGGTAAAGGTCCAGCTACATGAAATTGCTTGCTTACGAAAATGCAGACAAGCAACACGACGGAAGATGGTAAATAAAATTATAGAAAAATTGTAAATCTAAAAATACAAAAATCTGTTAAACTTTCCCATTTGTGGGAGCTGCCTTTATTTATGCGTGTTTTAAATAAACAGCAAGAGAGACTCCTACAGCTGAACTACTGTCTGTTTTTTCCTCACATGTTATGCCAGTTGATTTTTCTTTAACTATTTGATTATTGTAGAGGTGTCTTTTGCTTGTTGTAGGATTTGTCCTGAAATAGTATTAAAACATCTATATATAAACGTATATATACTGTCAATTCAGGTTAAACGCCTCAATCTGGCAACACTGTCCATCTGCATGTGTCATGCTGCGACACGGCCGAAGAGAAACACGCGACACCGCTGTCAGAAACTCATCGGTCTTTAATTGACCGTCTGATTAATTAGCTCTCGGATATCTCAGTGGCGTCTCTGTATCAGCAGCCTGATGAGTAAGATGGTAAGTTTGGACAGAAAGTGAGCAGGGACATGTCAGCTTTTAACGGCTTGATGTACACATAAGATGGTGTTTGTGTGGAGGACATGATTGTGTATGATGTGCCTGTACTTGGATATATTAGATTGCTGATTGATTAATGAAATACTGTTTATTTGTCTCAGTGGATTCCATGGATTTGTAGTCATCTAGCAGTGTGAGTTTGGACTTCCACTGCACTCCCTGAAGGCCACATATACACTGTTTTAGTAGTACGGTCTTGCTTGATGGCCATTCCAGCAGTGCGGATGTGGTTTCAACAATTTATCCTTCACTTTCCATAAATTCACACTCTGTGCGAGACAGGAGATGATACTTGAGACTGACTTTGAAGATGAGAAGGGCTTCTTCTGTAGCCTGAGAGCCACGATGTGTTATCACGACGTCAAGGAGAAATTGGCCAAAATAGTTTTGTTTATCTTAAGACATAAATAAAAGTCTTATGTCGGGCCACACAAGTTAGGCCTAATATGAACCCCATAAACGAAGGTATGTTTGTATACTATGGTGTTACAAAATATGTTTAGGTTTTTAATAGCTTGTTGTGCAATTTGCATTCATTTTGAAGTAAATTCGATTTGCATTAAAACGTTCATTAAGAGTTTACTTATTTATTTATTTATTTATTTATTTATTTATTTATTTACAGTACAATCTGTTTAATCTACAGTATATTCTGGTTAATTTATTTATCTAAACATATCTTTTTTTTCTTCTTTTTTTTCTCTAAACTTAGTAGTCTATCCTTATAAAAATAGAGAGAGAGAGCACATTTTCGCCAGAGGCTTATAGGCATAACTTCAAGAGTTTAAAGACCACTTTATAGAATAGTTAAAGATGGTTACATAGTTACAGACCACTAACGAGCTCCATTCAGGCCCACATATGCTATTTTATTCATTTACGAGATTGAGGTCCCGCACAAGTCCCTCTCCTGCCCAATCTCTCTGTAATCGATTTTACACACGGTTTGGCTGAACTCGAAGAGACCTGGATACCTGTCAATTTCCGTGCACTATGCTGTTCTTCCCGTGCTAAATAGGAGCTCTTGCTGTCTGACAGTTTGCTGAGTCCTGGCGCTGTTGTCCAGCTTTAACACAACTCGTCATGGAGCTGATCCACAGTGCTGGCAGAGGGGTGCAAGGACAAGGAGAGGGAATTACAACACAGACCTGAAAGCTTCAAATTGGATGATGGCTTGGGAAAACACTTTGGTATCAATATATTGCTGCGAATTAATTGTTTTCTTTTTAACAGAAAAATACACGCACGAATAATGAATGCATTTCAGTCACTTTTAAAGACTGATTTAGTGTGCAAAGCAGAAGCGCAGAGGTAAATTTCACCAGCAGGATATGTACTGTGAGTTAGTGTTTTTCTTTATTAACACAAATCACAAAAATACCCCGACTGTATGTTAATATATTAATTGTAAAAAGAACTATTGGTCTTGAACGTCAGCAGTCCCATTTTTGAATGCGGAATAATTTCTGTAATACATTTGGATACTCTCCATTAGAATATTCTTCTTCGATTCTTCCTGACATCTCTGTTCCTAATTTGCCCATCTTTGCCCATTCTCTATATATGCATATCTGTTAAAAACTGTACCAGATGTCCTACATAGTTTTCTTTAAGTCAGATCTGGAGATTTCAAAAAGAAAAATGTTTTTCCATGTTTCAGATTATTGTTTTGGATTAGAGAGTGCACTCACAATTAACTTTGGAATTCTGGGAAGTCTTTGTACGCTGTAACAATGTTAAAAACGAAAAACAGTATTGCTCATTGCCCATATACTCAGGGAGGATGCATACGGTTGCACTTACATGTAAATGTCTTGGTGCAGCAGAGAGCATTCACATAACATTTTAATGTGGCTGAGTATGCGGGCCAAATGATCATCTCATAAAATCTCTTTAAAGTTGTATAATTATTTCACCTCTAGTAAACTAAGGAAGGCCACCACACATTACAGTCCCTATATAGAAATATATGTAAAAGAGAGAACACCTTCTATAATTACACATAAACACACATTGCTGCCAACACCTTTGATAGTTTTAGTTGTCCTCGGAAAGTGTAAACTCTAGAGGACCTCAGGGTCCAAACACAGCGGCCACTTTGTGCATCAGGTGCATTAATCTAATTTTAGAGAAGCAGTGACCTGACAGGCCTCAGAAAATGGATTATTGCCGCTCGTATCTTTAGCCGGTGTCTCCCGTCTATCATACAGACACACACGCAGCCTGTGGCCTTGAAGGTTCCTAATAAATGGGACGATGGTTTGCGTTAAGGGCGTTGATATACTGTTCAAATAGCAACCACATTAAACCGCAAGTTTTTCTCTTAGTCTGAATGTGAAAAATGTCGATTGTAATTAAGCTCTCCTTTCAACACTTCTCATATGAGCCAAAACCTCATAGAGGATCCAGACTTGCTCCATGAAGTAATGTTCTTAATAGGCATGTCCAGACATGAGACTCATAAATCTACAACCTGCAAATAGATGCTCATGCTGTCTTGCAAGTCCTAATTCAGACAAACCCTCAACCTTCATCTGCTGTAAGCAAATGTTTTATTCTCAATCCGCATATGCCATCGATATACTGAGTTATACTGTTCATAAGTTTAACAAAACAAAGACCTGGTTCAAGTTTGAAGGAGAAACCATATGGAACAGAGAGAGAGAGAGAGACAGAGAGGATCATACACTCTCCCACGCTAGATTAAGGCGCCCTGGCATTGAAAGTTCCTTGGGAGTTTTCGCTCCACTGTCAGTGTTGAAAAACTGAAAAACAGATGCACATGAAATCGCCCTAGAGCTTCCTTCACAAATGCCAAGCACAACATTTCCACAGTGAAATCAGGCCGAGCTGTCAGACCTGCACATCGGTTCCACCTCATTTAAGCTTAAAGGCACATGTGTTAGTTACGATCTTAAATGTTAATAACACTCAGAAGAGGGTCCTGTGGCCTTTTTTTCCAAGAAGCATCATTAACTTTGAAATCACACCCATCCGCGTATGCTCATCCGCCTAATAGAACATAATCAATAAAATCCGTCAAAACCATGTCTTCAGACACTTACAGCAATTTCTCTCCCTGTTTTTAAGCCTTGATATTGCTCTGGGATTTGAATTAACTGTAACTCTGCTCAATCATTATAATGATCATTTAATGAAAAACTCGGCTTTATGGCTATATAATCACAACCAGTCGGATGTATCAGGTGACCCGACATGTGTCGTTGTGGAGAAGTGAGCCAGAGGAAGGCAAAAGGAAATTGCGTTTTTAATAAGAAAATCAGCCTCTTGCAGCTGGCCACCTACACAGGCCATAGGTCACCAAAGACTGCTTTTTTTTCTTGTGTTTTTTTGTTTGGTCCCATAGTTTTAAAGTGAGACGCCATCAGGGTTAATCAGTTTATATAAACAATCTCCACATGGTGTCCAAACCAAACATCGTTAATCTGATGTAACGGGAATTATTTGAGGTCAGTTATTTCCTGACAAGAAATTCTAAATAGTTTTAAACAACTATTTCATAATTAGGGCACTTAATCAAGCTAAGAGTATAATTAGCTTTCTGATGAAGAAAGCATTTAAACAACCATCATGGTATTTTATAAATAGGTATTTAATTAACTCGGGTGCTTCCTATTTGAGATTAGAGGAATGAATGAAACATATGAAGAAAACATATGAAGATGAAAATCGCGGCTTCACCCTGCACATGTGCCTTAGAGTGCTTGAATTGAACAAAATAATAGAAGCCACATGTAACTCATTTGCTCGTTACGCATAAATAAACGCGTGCGTTATAGAAAAAAAAAGAGCAATCATCAAAACCTTCAGATTTCTGGACAAAACAATTAGGCTTAATTAGGCCTAATTTTCTTAACATAAATAGTAATTAATAACACCTCATTTTATTAGCCATATCTCACTCTCTATTAATTATATTAAATTATACGGTTTGCTTTATTGATTTCACAATGTTCACGTAATAAAAATTATTGAGAGGCCTTGTTGCTTTGACTTTTTTGTCATCATCATCAGCAACAACAGCAGCAAAAACAACAACAACAATAATAATAATAATAATAATAATAATAATAATAATAATAATAATAATAATAAGAAGAAGAAGAAGAAGAAGAAGAGGATAAGCGTATTGGTATTAATATTATTATTAGTAGTAGTAGTAGTAGTAGTAGTAGCTGTTATTATTATTATTATTATTATTATTATTATTATTATTATTATTATTATTGGTGTTGCTGCTGTTGGGGTTTTTTCGATTATTTTATGGGTGGTCTCGAAAAGTCATCTGAACTATTCTCTATTGACAAATTCTCTTAAGGGGAATAATCGAGATGAAAACAACACAGAAATTGGAAATAAATGTATTTTTTAACAGGTTAATATGATTCTATTATTTTCTGAGGTTTAAAGTCATGTTTATGTTCAATCCGATGAGTGTCCAACGATTCAGATCAATGGCACCAGAATTCCACGTATATATTCTTCGTTAGGAAAATATATTTATTTTATACATTTTTTAAAAAATATATAAATCAGTCTGTGTATTCACCTTGCTATGTCTAAGTCTAAAAGTTGACTTCTTCTCCCGCTAGACTTTCTCAAAGTTAGATTCACTTCATGGGGACGCTTCTGCCCCACTGCTGCTCCACCACCTATCAGCTGGTCAATGCTTTCTCCTGCACTTCTATATTTAAAGCCTCTACTCTTCTATAAGCCCATAACCGGCCAAAAACCAGCTACAGTGGTTTGTAATTAAGAGGAATAACAGAAACAGTCAAAATAGTGACTCCTACCATGTGCCGCGCTGCCGGTTCTCCTGCGTCTCATAGGGCTTTTGATCAATAGTGCCACAGCAAGCAACGCGCGCGGCGAACCCATTACAGTCGACGTGACGTAACGTCACACACACACACACACACACACACACACACTTTGCTAACGCTGTAGTTGCAGGCGCGCGTTTTAAACAGGTGGAACCGAAAACCCACAAAAAGGCGTGCGCAATTTTAGCCACCGTGTTTTCGACAGAGGATAATTTGCGCTTTGCCCAAAGCTATTTTGCGGTCAAGTGTGTAGGTTAAGGTTAAGGGCACGCCAGCAAGATATTGAAGAGACAGGCGCGTGTTTATTAATTCTGGTGACAGTTAAACGCACAAACGACTGAACACTTGAGAAAACAACGCAGTCCCTGAGTAAGCAGACATGATTGAAGCCCATACACGAGAGAGAGAGAGAGAGAGAGAGAGATGTGAAGGAAAAAAGAAACAAATGAACTGAGAGAGAAGAGATGAAGCCACTTTTCCAGAGCAGTCTCATAAAGCTGATTGATGACTTCCCTTGAGGACTGTTTCCCAGGTGTGTGTGTGGGTCTAACGCACCAGAGCAGTACAGTTTATTCTTTGATATTCTTGGACAAAAGACAAGTATAATAACTATGCTGAACTGGCAGGATGATTGTGTATCACATGAATCTGTTACTAAACTAGAGCAATAGGCTCAAGGTAGAACTTCAAGCTATGATGTGTGGGGTATGTAGAAATAAGGTGCACTGTGTGATGGAGAAGAGGAGCAGGAGTATGCCCAGACATTGAGACTAACAAAGAGTCTTGAAGACCATGAAAGTGAAGGGAAGATGAAAGCTACTGTGATCACTAAACCCCAAATGCAAAGGCAAGTATGGCAACTTTCTTGGCTCATGTTTGTGACCTGGACAAAAATTGTAGTAAATGCTTTGTTCATAAAACTCATAATTTGCTCATAAACTCATCCTTGCTCATAAAACTGTGCTGAAACAAGTTCTCCTAACCAGCACAATTTCTTGTTATGTCTCTCTCTACATATAGCTCTATATATATAGCTTGTGCATATTTTTACCAATGAGTGGAACAAACCAAATTTTATAAAAAAAAAAATCCAAGGGTCTGGGTTTGAATGAATTTCACAAGATCATTATAACACAACTTCCACACTAACTTATAAATCTCATTGCATCCCCTCCCTTTTTGTGATGTCCATTATTCAAATCCATTTTGGTTTCAAAATTATTCATGCCCCAACAAGATAAACAGCTAAACAGCTACGCATGTTTTGGAACAAGCAATGTAGTGAGAGACTAATTTTTCTTTTACGGCAAATGACAATGTGAATCCGTAGCGGGCAGCTGCTGATTGGTGTGGCACTGTGAAGGATGTTAGTATTAATTACATGGATACGTTCTCACAACATTTGAGACCAGTCAGTGAAAGTATGCAACATGTGAAGGGAAATTCCACAGTATTGATATCAAAACAAATCCATGCCTAGACAAAGAAAACATTATCTAAGAGCAATTACCTTGGTATTCAGTTCTAACTCCAATTTAAAGTTATCCAAGAGAGACCATACAAACACACAGCATGCCTAAAGGAGAGGATCTCAGTATAGAGAGAATAATAGAATGGAGAAAAGCACAAACACTGCTAGAGGGAAACTAAATGGAGCTTCTATTTTTTTTTCAAGAGCTTGTAGCTTGCCCTCTAGTGTAATTTTTTTTTTTTTTTTTTTTTTTTTTTTACAAAAGACAGACAAAACAATGTCCCAGTGTTTTGAATTGCATTTCACAGTACATTCTCTTCTGAAGACAAACTTGTGCAGAAAGGCAGTATTCATACTCACAGAAGATCTCATCATAGCAGCATGTCATAGCCTACTCGAGATGGTATGGCTTTTCATCATCATATACAATCTGAGTGGGTGGCAGATATATGTAAAACAGCCATATTCTTGCGGATACGTGTGTCCTTGCAGGTTAATCGAGTCAGCTGTAGCACTTCCAAATAAAGCTTTCTAGTAAATTAAAACCACACCTAATCACATGTGGAAGTTGAGGTCTGTAATTAAATGAGTAGTAAATCACTAATGTGGACAGCTGAGCCAGTGTAGTTTGTCAAAAAAAAAAGGGAAACAGGAGAAAGCCTGACTTAATTGCTGATAAATGTCATATGCTGGTGTTTCTTGTTCCTGCTCATGCTGCGGTTATCCTTCACTGGAAATCGTTGAGCCAGCTAATATGAGAAAATGTGTGTCGCGTTTTATCAAGCAGCTTTGCAAAGTATTGACAATTGGTGTTATTTCTGTTTGTCATAAAAGTTATCCAATTCCACGATCATTTACTACATCAGCTTGCATGTAATTCAATTTATAGAAAGAAGATGAATGTAACAGTTCATTTGCAAATATTTTTGTATTTTTGAAACGTCAATCATTTCATCTGGATAGACATAAATGCTTGATAAAATATCTAATAATATAATATATTAATATATAAAATATTGTAATGAGAAATATTAGATACATTTATTTTTACTGAAAATATTTCCACTTGCTAAAAGAAACAAAGATGTTGAACACATGAACAGTTTCTATATGAATATTTCATTTCCAAGAGTCTTACTAATTAAATACATAAAGCAAAACTACTCTATATCAATAATAATTGAATATTAATTAACTATGTTATATCAATAATCATTGAATGCATAAACATTACCTTTTCTCCAGTGATTCCATTTAGCACGGAGTGAGAATGTAGAAACGCTGATAGATTTACTGGATAATTCGAATGTCTCTGTACCTAAGTTTAGCTGTTCAACAAACCTTGAAGCCATGTGAAAGAAAAAATAAGGGAAATCAAGATCATTAGGCTTGGAGATCTCATTAAAAGCATTTAAGAATTGGAAAGCTTTTCTATTATCTACTCAGAAAATACAGCTTTTTGCTAAGCACCTACTATTAATAAATATACCTCAATTCTAGGCCTGCCACTGTTATAAGCATTAGAGTGTACTGAAATACTTTTGGTCTGGTTTCATACCCTTGGACACTGTCCTCACCAAAGGACAGTAACAAGAGTAGGAAGAGTATACTGCTGCAGCATATTTTAATCTGTTTGTTGTAATGCTATTTTACTCTGTGTACAATGAACACCCAACAAATGCTGTATTCACGCTCTGTCCAAAGGTTTGGGGAAACAGATTCATTATTGTATCCTGTCAGATGCCATCAGAACCCTAAAATAATGACTTAATCTGAGTCCTGTTATTGGAGCAACAGGTCGAATACATTTGAATATTCCACAGATCTCCCCCTGGTGTCTGAGGGGTAAAAAAAATAAAACTTAAACACATTACAAATCTAAAATACATTACATTTTACTGCAGGCTTAACTTGTATAAGTACGACTCATTTATTCTTTAGTAACTGCCTTATCCTGTTCAAGATTGTATTGGATCCAGAGTATATCCAAGGATCACTGGGTGCAAGGTGAGAATACATCTTTTGTATTGTGTATACAGGGGCAATTTGTAATAGGCAATCCACAAAACAGCATGTTTTTTTTACATGCAGGAAACCAGTGAGCCCTGAGGAAACCCATACAGATTCAGGAAGAAGATGTGAAATCCCACACAGACTGTAACCTGGGTTCAGGATCAAAGCACCTTGAAGTTGTGAGGCAAAAACAATACCCACTCTGCCCCTGTGCCATTCATTAGCAAGTAGCAAGTTTTAGTCAATTTTATTGTGTAGTTTGAAAAGATAAAATAAATCTTCTGTCACACATTCCGTAATACGCTGTTGCTCAGTCCCAGTCCTGGAGACTCATTCATGATTTCCCCATTCACCCATTACGTGAAAGGACTAAACCTCTAGGGTTAGGATTAGTGAGGATTTTATCTTATCAGTGCAAATCATTCTGTCCTTTCCTGTCATTAATTCCAAAAACAAATCTGGCAGGTGTCACTTGTATTATGCAGATAAATTACCGAGGTGTCTAGAGAGATGGATGTAGCAGATTTCCCCGGGGGAGAGGGATTAAATTGTGTCGGCTTCACTCGTCACAGAAATGAACTGGAATTCCCCAGTCCCTGAAGGATAACACTGAATGACCTGAGGAAAAAAAAAATACTATTGAGCTTGAGCTAAAGGAAGTGGGTTGCCTTAATAATAGATAAAACCACAATTCATGTTCAAATTTCAACTTCACAAAAGCTCAATAAATGTTCAACGCTATGTAAGAAATGTTGAAAAGACATTTGTACTTTTCATCGATGTAAGAGCAAATGTCAATTTAGGACACTATGAAAAGGATGCAGAAGAATAAATAGCCAAGAAATTGCTGTCAATGAATGAAAGCTTAAAGCCTCTAATTGGAAGCAACATTATTTACTATCAAATTCTTCGAACATAATAGTGATATTAAACCATTCACAAACTTTATGTTCCAAATAAATAGTTCTTCCATCAAGAAGAGGTTGCTTTAATGCATGAGATAATGCTGAAAGACACATTATATATTCTTAATAAAAGCCTATTGTAGCAAGTGGCAATACCAGGTGTCTGTGCCACAACACAAATGTGCACATAGACATAAAGCGTCAGGTGTCAGTCTGCTTCCACGTTTATAAAATGTCCCACCATAAGGCCACTCACTTCCCTAACCATATGCCCAGGAGCAGCAAGCGGCGGGATATAATACAAGTGCTATCTGACAAGTCTATCAGATGGGAGAGTAAACATTCTAAAGCATTAGGATACTACTGCCTCCTGGTGGCCTAAAAGCACATAGGAACATGAATATGTACAAGTACTAACTAAAAAGAAGGGATGGTCCAAAACACTGATAATGCACTGGTAATCTTCTTTGTGGCAATTTACAGTATATTGTCCTAAAGAATAGCAACCATATGTGTAGAAAAGCCACACTGGACACATTATATATCCTGAGAGATAAACAATATTTCCATAAAGTTTATAATATACAAGGAATAGCACAATATGATAACATATAAAAAAAATAATCAGTGATGGAGTGATGTAGTGATATTACCATCCTTACATTTCAAATAACACAACTTGTTTGATTTCTCGTATAACCATAGGAATTTGCAAACGATTACAATTTTGCATAAATTAAACCATAACCATTTTATTAATATATGGTTCATTTTAATGTTGTGTTATGTCTGTGAGACAAAGTAGTTCCTGTTCGTTCTAATGTGATAACAGCTATAAACAGTTATTTCCTCATCCGCCTGCCTCTTGAGGTTAAGAAGAAAAAAAACCCTGCAGCTTTTCATGTTACAGAGAAACTGCAATGCCGGCATTTCTGAAGACCTTACTGTGTGTGAAAAACCTATAGATACAGACTTACTGTGATCTGAAAGAAAAACAGAAATATGGGAGACTCCATTGAAAAGAAAGAAAGAAAGAAAGAAAGAAAGAATAAGTTAAAGATTTCAAATGCTGTCAGTCAGGGATAGAATGAAACCAAGTTACAACTTATGTTCTATATTTATCTAAGTATAGGTGAAAAATATAATAAAGACAAAGTCTACAATGTAAATATAAACTATTTTATTCAAAAGCATAAAATACACATAATACAAATGAAGAATGAGGACAATACAAACCCTCATTATGGCTTGTGTGTGTTCAGATCTTGAACATAACACTGAGGCAGTTTCTAAAGTAAAGGCACTATACATGGAGTGACTTCATTATTGGCAGCTTTGCATAATAAACATTTTACAAACAAAAGTCACCGCTTTACAAACGAGTGACCACACTAAGATTCAATACTTTACTGGCTAAAACACTATCACTGTCTCTTTCTGAAGTGGCTGCTTTTATTCTGCATGTAAATTATTATGAAGTCTGTAGTCTTAACTAGAACAAGCATACATCCAAAAGTTCCTGTAAACACTTCTCCCACCCAGTACATTGGTCTTTTGGGACAACTTTTCATTTCAAGGAAGGCTGAAAAGTCCAGCTGTCGGAGTTTGTCAGCCATATTTCTACTTTTAGAGTTCTCCTGCGTCGTGCGTTTGACCATCTTCCTCTCGCTCGGTCTCCGACTCTACAGTCGATCCCTTTACACCCATGTCTCCTTTCCATATCTCGTTTAGACATTCTGAAAAAGAGAGCAAACAGAAATAAATATAATGAGGATGTCTGACTCTATATGTCTACGGGATTACATTATTTTGTGTAGGACTTTCAGGGTAGAGATGTTCAGAAAATTATTAATGCGGCTAAATATTCTTATTCTCTTTTGTCTTATTAAGAGCTTTGCAGAAAACAAGTGCAACATTATTATTCAGAATAATGAACTGTTTTATCAATATAACATCAACATGAAACTACAAATTAATGAATACAATAACATAAAAAAAACATTTTTTTTATGTACAAGCTGTGACCAAAATAAATTCTTTTTCACAGTTATACACAGTGTGTGTGTGTGTGTGTGTGTGTGTGTTTTTCTCTCACCTGACTCCGAATGTTTCAAGACGTGAGCTTCGCACAGGAACTTCTCCAGTCTTTCCTCCTGGTGATTGAAGTACCAGTCCTCTACCACCTCCTCATATTCCTCCAACATGGTCTCACACTGAAACACAATATTAGGTGTTACCTTGTACACACACCTCTCACCTTCAAACACACTCTCACAATGAAATATATACACTGTTGGTTAGAAACACACCTATATCATGCTGTCATATTGTCGCTTACACATTCTGTGGATTATAAAAAAACACTTACACTTCCCAGCTCCACATTCACACAGAGCAGAACACTGAACAAACTAAAAAACAGACAATGACTAGAGGTATTTTCAGTAGCTGGTTTTCACCTGTTTCTTCATGTCTGCCACCTCCACTGACGGCTCATCCCACAGCTCATAGGGGATGCCTAGCTCCACCCTCACCCCCTTATCCACCAGGTTCTTCAGTGTGTTCATGGTCTGGCTAGTGCCCTGCGCAATACACCCAGACACACACACATTCCAAATAACACAACATCACAACTTTCAACACATCAAACCAATTATCACACACTGATAGAAATACTCTTGTCTGTTTACATCAGCTTTCATCACCAGCTGGAGATGAAACAAAGTGCCTCTCATCACCACTGGTGCATGATATAAACCTGCTGTTTCTATTCAAGTGAGGAGAGTGCAGATTTGATTGAAGGACAGTGTGGAAATGTCCTAAGGCTGCATAATATCACAATACACTATCAGTACGGAGATCCATTATGTCACGTTACACTTTTCTGAGATATTGTGGGTCTTTTTTACAGTTTAGTTTTGATGACATGAAATATAAATAATCATCAAATACTTTTAAAATGCAAGAAGGAAGAAGGATAGCAAACCTGTGTGTGTGTGAGAGAGACAGAGACAGAGACAGAGACAGCTAGATAGACAGATATTCACCCCGTTTCTGAACTGAACCTACACCAGGTCATAGGAGAACACATACACACACACCCCAGCTATCAGCCTACCACTCATGTCCTTGGACTGGGGAACAGTGGTGAACCGGTGACAGGGTCATGGGCGGCCAAGGCTCATTGATGTAAGTGGGGAGCGAAGGCTGGACCGTGTGATCCGATCCAGCAGACAAGCTACTGTTGCTTAAATTGCTGAAGAAGTTGATGCTGGTTCTGACAGAAAGGTGTCAGAATACACAGTGCATCACAGTTTGTTGTGTATGGGGCTGCATAGCCGCGGACCAGTCAGGGTGCCCATGCTGACCCCTTTGCACCGACGAAAGTGCCAGCAATGGACATGTGAGCATCAGAACTGGACCACAGAGCAATGTAAAAAGGTGGCCTGGTCTGAATCATGCTTTCTTTTAAATCACGTGGATGGCCAGGTGCATGTGCATCGCTTACTAGAGGAACACATGGCACCAGGATGCACTATGGGAAGAAGGCAAGCCAGTGGAGGCAGTGCCATGCTTTGGACAATGTTCTGCTGGGAAACATTGGATCCTGCCATCCATATAGATGCTACTTTGACATGTACCACCTTCCTAAGCATTGTTGCAGACCATGTACAACCTTTCATGGAAATGGTATGCCCTGATGACTGTGGCCTCTTTCAGCAGGATAATGTGCCGCGTCACAAAGCAAAAATGGTTCAGGAATGGTTTGATGAGCACAACAACGAGTTTGAGGTGTTGACTTGGCCTCCAAATTCCCCAGATCTCAATCCAATCCAGCATATGTGGGATGTGCTGGACAAACAAGTCCGATCCATGGAGGCCCCTTACAGGACTTAAAGGATCTACTGCTAACATCTTGGTGCCAGATACCACAGCACACCTTCAGTCCATGCCTCGACAGGTCAGGGCTGTTTTGGCAGCAAAAGGGGGACCAACACAATATTAGGCAGGTGGTCATAATGTTATGCCTGATCTGTGTGTGCATGTACTCTGTCATTAAAGCAAAACGGGAACATACCAAACACTAAGAAACTGGAATTCATGAAAATAATTTCTAAATTGCTCTCAAGTGATAATTAACTCATAACCCAATTTGTAATTTTTTTTTGGATTAGCTTGAAGAATTTTAGTTAATCTTGTGTTGGATGTGGCAATAACTAATCAAACTACCTTGGCATATCGAAGGCTCCCAGGTCTCTCAGCATGGACACTGTACTGCAGTATTCCTTCACAGATATTGTCTACAGCTTCTGTTAATCTTGTTTCCCTTGTAATAAAAAAAAAAAAGGCAAATAAGCAGCATTCATACACTTGTATGTCTTTAATATAGATTACATATGGATACAATTTAACAGTCCAGAATTGTGCCATTCATCTAGCCAAGTTTCCTCAGCTTTTCCTTAATTACTTAGTGACATTATGGTTCACTTACGAGGTGTTGTACTTAATTTTGCGCTTGCGTTTTCCAGTGTCCAGAACTTCTCCGATCTCCAGGACCTCTTTGGAGCGTCCGCTCTTCTCCAAAGTTGCCTGAAGCTCTAATGTCAAAAACTTGCACACTGTCAAAAAGAAAGTATACAACATATAACTAAGGGCTGCAAATACGTTGCACATGATGAAACAATCCTGCTAGATCATTGTAAGGATATATATATATATATATATAAAACATACATCAAAGGAGAATTGATAAGATTTATATTAGAGAGATAAAAACTACTGTAAGGTTTAGTTTGATACTCCTGTACATTTCACTTTAAGTACCAACAGAAATCTGCACTTTAAATCTCTCTTGCTGTTTCTTTTGGGGAAAATATCTATATTTCTTGATCTCCATCTTTCATCACCAACTCCAGCCCAGAGTCTAACTGATCAGAAAGCAGATCAGCAGCTCGCTGTTGTACCTTCACACTTATTTGGAAGCCTTTCTTCCTGTTCCGCTACTGCAAAGCTAACCATAAAAAACACAAATAAAGATAAAGCTTCCATGGCGACTTTATATTGTACTAAACTGTTTGGTTTTTTAAAAAAACAAGAAGCTACAGCCACATCGACAGCCAAGAAGAATGAGACTGAGCATGCGCATTGTAGACAGCGCGCTCAGGGAGAAGTTGCCAGATCTACTCTATTCACCTAAACCGGACACTGATAATAAATATAAAAGATATAGACAGAACTTCGTTCCATCTCAAGGACAATGTCGACAGAGATGCTCCGCCCACAGAGGAAACAATAAATTACAAAATAATAGACGCATGTAATCAAATATCGGTTATTACCTACAGTTTATTTTTTCAAGTATTAAAGATTTCCCGCAGCAAAGTAATATCAGTTGAAAATCACGTGTCATTTTCTTTACTCATGTAATTCAAATAAGAAATACGTAAGCTACGTAAGATAAGTGAATAAACAAATAAACAATATGATTTAAAAGATTTTTTTTTAAATCCAATTTTAAATCATGGACTGCTAAAACAATTTAGTTTAGACCTTTGTTTGTTGCCTTTCGTGTGTATTCTAGCACTAACACAGATTAGGCTACTGTGGGAAATGTGCATACGTATTAGAAATTATGAATTGTATATTTCAAGCATAGAGCTGTTTTTAGCGTGGCTTTTATTTTGAAGTCATCTATCACTACGTACCGGAAGACGGTGGTGTTGATGCTATTCGATTTAAACGTCTCAAGAAAAGCAGTTACTATCTTCCTTTATTAAATCCTGACTTTATTAGTTTTAGTGTGTGGTGTTAAATGTGTGACAGCGCGGACTCTAACAATGGGAATAATACTAAACGCAGCGTGGTTTATATTCACAGCCCGGACTATGTGGAGACCTGTGACTCTTTATCAAAAGTCCCAAACCGAGTGAGTAGCGTGAACACCATGGCAACGTCCTAAACCGCACACCACCGCACTATATAGTGTGCCCTAATAGTACGAGTTATCACTACAGTACAGCTGTCATGTAGTGGGAGTGAGGGCGCTCTGTACAACTTTACTTACTCTTCACTTCAGGATATGTAGCTAGCTCTAACCCATTTTCCTCATTCTGTTCTTATTTATGAGGGGTAAGTGTTCATTTTATAAAAATGTAACGTTATTGTTCTGTGTTTATTTCCACAGGCGAGTATGGTGCATTCTCTGATTGAAGCTTATGGCTTATTAAAGCATATGAGGTTTGTGTGTGTGTGTCTGTCTGTCTGTCTGTCTGTCTGTTTCTGTGTGTCTGTCTCTTGTGTTTCTCTGTGTGTGTGTGTGTGTCTGTCTCTGTGTTTCTGTCTGTCTCTTGTGTTTCTCTGTGTGTGTGTGTGTGTGTGTCTGTCTCTGTGTTTCTTTCTGTCTCTTGTGTTTCTGTGTGTGTGTGTCTGTCTGTCTGTCTCTGTGTTTCTGTCTGTCTCTTGTGTTTCTCTGTGTGTGTGTGTGTGTGTGTCTGTCTCTGTGTTTCTTTCTGTCTCTTGTGTTTCTGTGTGTGTGTGTCTGTCTGTCTGTCTCTGTGTTTCTTTCTGTCTCTTGTGTTTCTGTGTGTGTGTGTCTGTCTGTCTGTCTCTGTGTTTCTTTCTGTCTCTTGTGTTTCTGTGTGTGTGTGTCTGTCTGTCTGTCTCTGTGTTTCTTTCTGTCTCTTGTGTTTCTGTGTGTGTGTGTCTGTCTGTCTGTCTCTGTGTTTCTTTCTGTCTCTTGTGTTTCTGTGTGTGTGTGTGTCTGTCTGTCTGTCTCTGTGTTTCTGTCTGTCTCTTGTGTTTCTCTGTGTGTGTGTGTGTGTGTGTGTGTGTGTGTGTCTGTCTCTGTGTTTCTTTCTGTCTCTTGTGTTTCTGT